>NC_143069.1:22259393-22410909 GCF_052426305.1 Pelodiscus sinensis | reverse complement strand
GTGCAGGGGAACCAGTGAGGAGCTGAGACCAGAGGACCAAACAACCACAGAGCAACCTTCTCACCTTTCCCAGAGGGGGCATCATGTGAACGATAAACTTGGGCAGCCAGCGTGCTGTGTGTTCTCCAGCAGAGTCCTGCACGGATGGAAGCTGCAACTGTCTGGGGTGAAGGGCTTTTAAAAAAAGGAAATAACTGAACACAAAAAGCCTCTTGCAGTGCATGACAAGGCCGTTTTATTCGTTCTAGTACACTCGTGAGCTATGCTACATATTCCTGAGAGCCATTGGTTGGTGTATTACCTATTTCCTAGAGCTGGCTGGAATTTTTCCAGCGCAATGCTTTTCCACTGGAAAATGCAGTTTCATCAAAATTGAAACACCTCAAAGAAGCTTGTCAATTTTCACAAAAATCTGGGTAATGAAAAAAAAAAGGTAAATGAGTTGTTGCCATCAGATTGAAAGGGAACCTCTCGATTTTCCCTTTTAAAGTGACTTTCCGTCTAATGTTTTAATGTTGCATTCCAGAATATAAAACTGCTGTCCACTGTTGGCTGCGTATGGAGAGACTGAGGGATTAACAATGATTGACCAAGCCTGCTCCAAAAGTTCTTTCAAATGTTGTTTAATCATAATTAAAATACAATTATATACAATTTGCAGGGTTGGAAGTGGGGACGCAGCTGCTGCCTCCTCAGCTCCTGGTGCCCTCACTGGCTGTCTTCCTGCTGCAAGGGAAGCAGAATCTGTCAGACAAAGATCCATCCCCAGGGAGTCAGGGGTACTGGGCCCCCCCCAGCATTTCCACCCTCCTGCCCCCAGTGCTGAGACTTGTTCTGCTCCCTGCTCACCCCCCTGTCAGGCCAGCAGCCCGTAGGGTGAGCTCCTGACCCCCGTCCCAGGGCTCTTGACACCTCTCCCCCCTCCCATCTCCCAGGACAAGGCTTGTGTGTGCAGAGCCTCCCCCAACCCCAAGGACGCTCGCAGGGGCAGGAGGGATTCTGTCAGCCTGAGGAAAGGGGCGGGGAACTCCCTGAGGGGATGGGAAGGAGACCCTGACCCTCCCCACTCTCCTGCATCCGCTCTGGCTGCTCACCATGTAGCCGAGGACGTGCTGGGTCTGCCCCTGCAGGGCGTGGGACAGGACCAGCCCGGCCTTGCTGGGGCGCCGCAGGGGGGAGTGGGCAGCGAGCAGAGCCGTCTCCAAAAAGGAGTTTTCCTGCTCCTGGGAGAAGAGCTGCCCAAAGACCTGAAATCAAGAGGACACGAGGCTTCAGTTAATGGCCCAGAGCCCGGCCCCAACTCCTGAGGCTAAAACAGCTTCCTCCTTCCCCAATCTCCCTTACAGACCCTGCACCTGGACGCTCTCCTGACCCTGCACTCCAACCCCTGCCCCAGGTCACACCTTCCTCCTGCCCCCAAGATCCTCCCAGACCTCACCCCCCTCCACAGAACAGAGCAGCCCTAGACCACTGGCCAACATCAGAAAGTGTTACCTCCCCCCCCCCCAACCTGTCTCCCCTTCTACGGGAGATCCAGGGCTCCGTGCGTCACTGCCCCTAGGAAGAGCCGCCCCCTTGAAACGCCCCGACTGAAGGGTCACTCCGGAGGATGGAACAAGGGGATCCACTAACGGCCACTCCCCAGTCTGGGGCCCAGCTGCAGTCACACAAGAGCCCCCCTGAAAGGCCCAGGGTCACCCCTCCCCGGGGAAAGGAGAACGCGGATCAGTCCCGGCCCATTCCCGGCCTGCCTCTGCCTCCTATCAAAGAAAGCTATCAGATTGATTTGACATGATTTGTTCTTTACAAATCCATGCTGGCTGTTCCCTATCACCTTGCCACCTTCCAAGTGTCTACAGATGATTTCCTTAATTACTTGCTCCACTATCTTCCATGGCACAGAAGTTAAGCTAACTGGTCTGTAGTTTCCTGGGTTGTTCTTATTTCCCTTTTTATAAATGGACACTAGATTTGCCCGTTTCCAGTCTTCTGGAATCTCTCCTGTCTCCCATGATTTTCCAAGATGATAGCTAGAGGCTCAGCTCTATCAGCTCCTTGAGTATTCTAGGATGCATTTCATCAAGCCCTGGTGACTTGCAGTCAACTAACTTTTCTAGGTGATTTTTAACTTGTTCTTTTTTTATTTTATCTTCTAAATACCTTCCCACTAGCATTCACTATGTTAGGCATTCCTTCAGACTTCTCAGTGAAGACCGAAACAAAGCAGTCATTAAGCATCTCTGCCATTCCTGTTATGTTTCTCCTCACTGACCAGTGGGCCTACCCTGTCCTTAGGCTTCCTCTTCATCCTAATGTATTTATAAAAAGTCATCTTGTTTCCCTTTATTCCCGTAGCTAGTTTGAGCTCATTTTGTGCCTTTGCCTTTCTAATCTTGCCCTTGCATTCCTGTGTTGTTTGCCTATATTCATCGTTTGTAATTTGTCCTACTTTCCATTTTTATATGATTCCTTTTTTATTTTTAGATCATGCAAGATCTCGTGGTTAAGCCAAGGTGGTCTCATTCTACAGGGAATAACACCTTTTGTCAACAGAGTTCTGTCAATAGAAGGCGTTATTGCAGCCTGCTTTGTCAACAGAACTGTAAGTAGTCTGGACGCTCTTTGTTGACAGAAGCTTTGTCCACAGTATCTGTTGGCAAAACTTCTGTCGACAAAAGCCTGTAGTCTAGACATACTCCCAGTGTCCTGTAGTTACTCTTGATCCGCTCAGTGTCACACCTCTCAGTATCATTTGTGCCCACATGGATGAGTAGCATGGGGTAGTAGTCAGAGGGCCGGATAATCCTTGACAATGCCTCCGTAAAATCTTGGATACGGCCCCCGGCAGACAGCATACCTCCTGGGATGAAATGTCAGGGCGACAGATGGGCACCTCCGTCCCCCTTAGAAGAGAGTCTCCGACCACCGCTACCCTTCATTTATATGCAGCCCAGCTGAGGAGCACAGTGCCCATAGCCGGGAATAGGTGTTGCCACTGGTGATGCATATCCACACATACCTCAGTGCACATAACAATATTTATGGCGCACACAAATGAAAATAATTAGAGGGAACATTGCTTAGAGGTGTAAAAAATCACCCCGTGCGCTCAGTGTTTTAATGCTGAATGTATAGACAAAGACTTGACTTCTATTCTTGGCTCTGTCCTGCTGGGTGACTTCAGGACACTCCCATTCCCACCTTCCCGTGCCTCAGTTTCCCCACCTGTTTCCCTGATACAGCACTTTGAGCTCTATGTATGAGTTCAGTGTAGTTCATGTTAAACCTTCCAGCGAGGCCAGGACTACATGTAACATGGTAGGTTTCGCTGAGTCCTGTAACTACACGTGTTTGATTCTCAGGCTTCTGGCGCTAAATAAAGATGTGGGTGGTGGTGGGGTATGTAGAGGACAGGAAATGAAGAACAGTGACGATCAGACACGAGGAGAGGATGGGGCAGAGCAGAAGGGCCGCGGCATCTCTGCTCCCTCACCGTACGCCCTGACGAGGATCAGAGCAGCGACAGCATCTGGGTTCCCAGCCCAGCCCTGAGGGGCTGGCAGAGACTCTGCACGGGGAGGGGGGCTTTCTGCTGTGAGCCCAGAGGGGCAGCGGGGGGCAGGTCGGAGCAGACAGCGACTGCAGATTGTCCCTTCCTGGTCTCGTCAGAAGCCGACGTCGTTTGGCCATTTCCACCCTCTCGGTTCCTGCCGCAGCCCCGATGCTCCTGTCTCTGTTCCTCTTGCTGCTCGGTGAGTGTGTGAGAGCCTGGGCTACCTCGCAGGGGGTGGGAGAAAATGGAACCAAGGAAGCCCAGGAAGTCGGCAAATCCCCTCTAGCAGCAGAGGACCCTGCCCTGCCCCCGCTGCACTTTGCCAGCAGCCTTTGAAACGGGGCCAGAGCCGGGCGCATGATCCAGGATCGGCCTCCCCAAGGCCTCAGGCTGGGGAAATCCCCCCCCCCCCCGGTGCCTGCTCCCTGCCCCCTCGTTACACAGCCCAGGGGCCCATCGGCCCAGCTGCCCCGCGGTGCCCTGGGAGCTCATGGCCAGTTACTGTCCCCGGGGCCTAAATCCTTCCCCGGGTCCCTGCTTCCCCACCCAGACCCAGGCTGCAGGGCGGCGGCGTTCCCTGGGGAGCTGGGACCTGGCACTCAGCTGGATCCCACCCCTGGGGTGTCACTGGGCCCAGCTCCCCACGCCAGGCCCATGGGGTCAGGCCGGGCTGGGCTCAGATGCTTCTGGGGTGTCAGCGCAGCCTGGAGGCAGAGAGCAGGGAGGCTGTTGCCATTGGAGGGGGAGGGTGGTCAACTCTGTTCCCCACTCTGGCATTCAGAGTGCAGAAGGTACAGACCTGCCAGAGACCTTAAAGACCTTGCCTTAACAGCATTCTGCTTAAAAATAAAAACCAGCTTCCTTGAGGTCACAGATCCCTTCACCTTGGGAGGTAGCTGCCTCTGCCAAGTGAATAAAACCCCACCTTTCTTCTTAGGCTTTGAGTTCTTCCAAGGGGGTATCCCCAAACTCTTTTGTGCCAAGAGAGCTTGGAAAAGAAAAACAGAAAACAAATTGTAATCTCTGCTAGATGACCTCTCAGTCTAGGCTCGCGTACACAGACCTCCTGCTGCTTTCTAGGATACAAGAATCATAGCGTCGCCTTAAAAAAGTTGTTTTTATTAACAAAACTAAAAGAGGGTATGTCTACACTACAATGTTAGTTTGAACTAACGGACGTTAGTTCGAACTAACATTCATAGCCACTACACTAGCGCTCCGCTAGTTCGAATTTGAATCGACCTAGCGGAGCGAATAGTTCGAACTAGGAAAACCTCATTTTACGAGGATTAAGCCTAGTTCGAACTTACTAGTTCGAATTAAGGGGTGTGTAGCCCCTTAATTCGAACTAGTGGGAGGCTAGCTCTACCCAGGTTTCCCTGGTGGCCACTCTGGCCAACACCAGGGAAACTCTATGCCCCCCTCCCTGCCCCGGACCCCTTAAAGGAGCACGGGCTGGCTACGGTGCCCGTGCCAGGTGCAAGCCTGCCAGTACTCAGCCGGCAGACCCTGCACCTGGCACGGCACAGAGCCACCCACCTGATGCCCCCCAGCCCACCCCCTCTTCCCGGGACCAGGCTGGCGGCTCCCGGGAGCTTGCCCGGGACCGCAAGAGCCGGGCACCCACCTGGGCTAGTGCGGACATCGTCGACCTCGTCCACGATCTCCGCACTAGGTCACAGCAAAGTGGCCGGCTAGGGCAGGAGAGCTGCCAGCCTGGCCACCCAGGAGCAGGTGTGCATGAAAATCAAGGGGGTCCACTGAGACCCCCCGACCCTGAGCCCTGAGCTTACAATGGCCGTCCTGGGTCAGACCAAAGGTCTATCTAACCCAGTAGCCTGTCTGCCGACAGCGGCCAACCCTAGGGACCCTGGAGGGGATGGACCGAAGCCAGTGACCAAGCCATTTGTCTCGTGCCATCCCTCTCCAGCCTTCCACAAACTTTGGGCAGGGACACCACTCCTACCCCCTGGCTAATACCACTCCATGGACCCAACCTCCATGACTTGATCTCCCTTCCCTTTAAACTCTGTTCTAGTTGTAGCCTTCACAGCCTCCTGCAGCAAGGAGTTCCACAGGTTAACTCTTTGCTTTGGCAACAACAACAACAACTTTCTCTTACTAGTTTCAAGCCTGCTACCCATTCCTTTCCTTTGGTGTCCTCTAGTCCTTCTTTATGGGAACTCAGGAAGAACTTTTAGGAATGCACCCTCTCCACCCAACCCCTGCTTTTAGAGACCTCTATCCTGTCCCCCCTCCGTCTCCTCTTGTCTAAGCTGAACAGTCCCAGTCTCTGTAGCCTCTCTTCATCTGGGACCTGTTCCCAACCCCTGATCATGTTAGTTGCCCTCCCCTCTCCCAGCCTTTCTCTTCCCCTCTCCCACCTCCTTTTCCCAGTCTCCCCCAGTTTTGTTCAATAAAGACAGAGTCAATGTTGGAAGAAACATTATCTTTATTTTGTACATCAATAAGAAGGGGGGCTAGGGAAGGAGGTGAGGGAGGAATGGGGTACGAGCCCCCGATGGGGAGGACTGGGCTGGCTCTGCGGGCTTCTGGGGGTGGAAGCTCTCCTGCAGCCCCCCGATTGCCCCCTCTCCCCAGATGGCAGCCTGCGGCAAGTGCAGCCGGGCTGATGGCCGAGTGGTGTGATGTGCCCAGTGTGGGTACTCCGGGCAATCCAAGCCAGGACTGGTTTTCAAGCGGGGCACCCCTGAGAACTGTCTGTCCGGGGTGGGGGTCGGGACCGTTTAAGCGCAGCCCTCGGCTAGCCTGAGACAGCATCTCCACGCTCTTTGTCCTCTTCTGATGCCCTGCCGGCACTGCTTCCGGCCATCCTTAAGCCCTGTTCAGAGTCCACTCAATGTGGACTTGCTAGTTCGAATTAGCAAAACGCTAATTCGAACTAGTTTTTAGTTCTAGACGTGTTAGTTCGAATTAGCTTAGTTCGAATTAACTAATTCGAACTAAGTTAGTTCGAACTAGCGTTGTAGTGTAGACATACCCAGATATACTAATAAAGACTACTTGGTTGCTAGATGTTACAGAGCAACTGAGAAAAACAAAATATAACATAGAGAAAAATAATATCTCTGGGTGCAGCTTAGATATAGCGTGTGTGTGTGTGTGTGTGTGTGTGTGTGTGTGTGTCGGGGGGAGGAGGAGGAGGGAGGCACATGGGCTTAGCACAGAGTTTAACCAAACAACAAAACAAAGAAAAATAACCTAATCACAACTAAATATACATTTTTCAATCTTAAAGTATTTACGCAAGAGAGCGTCTACACTGGCATGTGCCTTTGCACAAGAGCATCCGTGCCAGTGTAGACGCTCTCTTGCGCAAGAAAGCTCCGATGGCCATTTTAGCCATCGAGCTTTCTTGCGCAAGAAATTCATGTTTCCTGTCTACACTGGCCTCTTGCGCAAGAACAGTTGCGCAAGAGGGCTTATTCCTGAGTAGGAGCATCACAGTTCTTGCACAAGAAGCACTGATTTCACACATTAGAACGTCCGTGTTCTTGCGCAAGAACTCCCCTCCAGTGTAGACAGGCAGCACGTTTTTGCGCAAAAGCGGCCACTTTGGCGCAAGATCGTGCCAATGCAGACACAGCCTACATGTTCCCTCAAATGTTGAATGGCTATTCATTTTCACTAGGGCAGGTCAAAAACTTCTCTCTAATCTAATTATAAATGGAAAGCTGGACTCTCAATTACATCACATTTTTCACAAAAAGTGATTTTTCACAGAAAATGTCTTTTGTCTACAAATTCATAAGGGTTTCACTCCTATTCAGGAGATGTGGCTATTCTTTAGATCGGGGTGGACAAAAGTCTCTCAGCGGGCTGGATCCAGCTCGCTTTGGGCTTTGATCCGGCCCGCGAGGCAATTACAGACCCCTCCTCCTAATTACAGGACTCATGATGGGGAGGAGCTCAGCTGAGCCCCTACATGCCCCACACTGCCACTGGAGAGGAGGCAGCGCCAGGACTCAAGCACCTCTATAGGGCCAGCCTGGAAGCATTGCTACCGCAGCCAGGCAGCCAGGGGCCAGCCCAGGAGACACTGCTTCTGCGGCCACACAGTCTGGGGTTGGCTCCGGAGGATGGAGACGCTGATACCACGGCACCTCCAGGGCTGGACCCGGACGGCCTGGCTGCAGTAGTGGTGCCTCCAGGCCAGCCCTAAGACACAGTAGCAGCACCTTCAGGGCCAGCCCTGGGTCACATAATTGTGGTAGCAGTGACTCCAGGGCGAGCCCCAGGCCATGTATCCGCAGTAGTGGCACCTCTGGGGCTGGCCCCGGGCCATGTGACTGCAGTGCCTCTGGGGCAGCCTGTAGGGCCTGCTGTGTAGCCATGACAGTGGCACCTCCTGGGCCAGCCCCAGGCCATGGTGCCTCTGTGGCAGGTGGTACCTGGGGTCCGGCCGCGTGGCTGCGGCAGTGGCACCTCCAGCCTCTGGGGTGGCCTGTGGCTGCAGTGCCTCGGGGTCAGCCCTGGATCGCATGGCCACAGCCGCAGTGTCTCCGGCCTTCGGAACCACGTGGCCCGCAGAAGCAGGGCCTCCCTCTGGGGCAGCAAGGACAGCGTGGCTGCAGCCATTGCTGCAAGGGAGCACGAAGCCAGGTAAGGTTCCCCCTCATGTCCAGACCCCCTCACTTACACCCTAATCCTGTCATTTACCTCCCCACCAACACCCAGCATCCCCAGCTTACTCCGACACCCTCCTTTGTTCTTTAACCCTCTCTCCTGGCCACACACTGCACCCTCCCTCGTTCTTGCTCCCTCCAACTGGCCAGAAACCCTACTCCCAGCCTGCTTCTGCACCCCAGCTACCTCCCAGATCCTGCACCCTGTCCCTATCCTACTTGCTGGGAGTCTTGTCTCACACACTGTCCCCTTGGGGACAGCCACCACCAGTGTCACAGAGAACCAACCTGGCACCCTTGAACACAGGAAGGATAAAGGGGGCCCTGAAGGTAGGGAGGTTGGAGGGCTCCTTCAGTGTCACAGTGGATAAGGTACCTACCTCTGAAGCCTCATTTTTATCCCTACGCCAGAGTCTAATCCACTAACTCCAGAACTCCAGAAAAATAAGTCTGGTCTATGGGAAGCCTGGAACCTCAGTTTCCCCCTTCACTTTCCCTCACTCTGTGGGGGAAGTTGTGGCCACGAGGAGTAACGGTAATTCGGACTAGGAAGCCTAGTCCGAACTACCTAGTCCGTGCCGCGCGGCACGGGGTTCGAACGAGCCGGGATTTTAAAATGGCGGCGCCCGGCTTATGCAAATGAAGCCCGGGAAATTCAAAGCCCGGGCTTCATTTGCAAGTGCGGTATGCCTACGTTACCCTCCTAGTTCCAACTAGGAGGGTAGTGTAGACATACCCCTAGAGTCCCAGGAGAGAACAGCATTGGCAGTATTTAATGATCACACAGCGGTGTCAGAGCTGTTCACATTTCTCCAGCAGGGAGAAGGGCCATTTGCAATGACCATGCAGAGCGAGAGCCTGGATGGCCAGGTCTCAGCTGAGCTCCTTTGGGCACTAGAAGACATGTTGATCTCATAAACAACTTTGCCATTTGCTAGAAGTGCCTTCTCCTACCAAGTACTGCTGGCCCTTGCCCATGCTATTGGCTCCTCTGTCTCCTGCTGCCTCTCATCCATTTATCCTTCTCTTTTGCTATTTCTTTCCTCCCCCTTCTCTTGGGACCCATCTAATGTTCATCCTTCCTGCTGCTGCCACCTCTGCTCCTGCCCTTTCACCCATTTGCTGGTGCTTTCTCCCACTTTTAGCTGTCTCCACCGTCAATTTGCTGCCTTCTGCTGCTGCTATTACCACAGGCTTCTCCCTCCTCCCTTCCTAACTACTCTGTGATTTTGTCCAGGAAGACTGCTGATGCTGGGGGGTCTAGATTGGGATCTGATAAGAGCTGATCCAGCTGCTGTGGCATATGGTGGATCTGGCCAGCAGGAAGGTGTTTGTCTGAGAACGGCCCCCACAGACTCAGGGGATGGGATTGCCCCTGTGCATTCAGCAGGGAGTCTGGAATGATAGGATGGGGAGGGAGTGGAGATTATAACAGATTGGCTATCCAGCTTCCCAGGGGAGTTGAGGCTGGAGCCTGTGCGCACTGAGGAGAAGGTGCTGCCTTGGCTAGCAGTGCAGATGGAGTTAGGCAGTAGCCGAGACCACCCCATTAGAGGGCTTGTGGTCAAGCAAATTACTGCACCAAGCCCTGTTGTGCGCCCACCCACACAGGCTTTTTCCTTGGGCCTCCAGCCTGGGAGGCAGCTGTCCTGCATGCTAGGGGTCACTGAGGGGGGAAATGCAAAACCTTGCTTCCCATAAGCATTCAGAGACTTTCTCCTTGGCCTGGGTGTTTGCTCAGTACTCTATACCTCACCTGCACCCTAACACTGTGCTCCAGCCTAGAGCCCCTTTCCTGCACCCAGTTTCCCTCCCAGAGCTTGCATCTCTTACCCCCTCCTGCTCCCAGAACTCTTGGTTCCAGCCTGGAGCCTGCACCCCCTGTCCCAGCCTAATGAAAGTGTGTGTGTGGGGAGAGCAAGTGATGGAGAGAGCGGGGAATGAAGTCTGTGGAGCCTCAGGGGTAGGGTGGGAGTTGCCCTAATACTTAAAAAATGTTCTTGTGCATAAAAAGGTTGGAGGCCACTGGTGAAGACATTAGGGATGTAGGCAGTTCCCAGGGATGTATCTTCACTGTGGCAGGGAAACCACTTCCCTGGGAGCCAGGCCAGCAGGGGCTGACAGGCCTGCTCTCAGGGAGGCATCGCTGTGGGCTCAGCAATATAATGCTTATTTAAGAGCATGCAGCATGTTGCCCATGAGATTTTCAGTGGTCACATAGTTACCTATTTAATCAACTTTTAACATCCCTAGTAGACATACCCTGTCTGCTCCATTCACATTCTCACTCAGCATGGGTGCTTGATACGAACAAAGGAATGGCCAGACTGGGTCAGACCAAAGGTGCATCTAACCCAGTATCTTGTCTGCCAACAGTGGCCAACACCAGATACCCCAGAGGGAGGGAATACAAGTAATCCTCACGTGATCCCACAGATCCTCTCCCCTGTTCAGTTGGAAAACAGTACTTCTCGTGGGATAGCACTCATCAGGCTTTCTAATGCACTGCAAGAGCCCAGCATATAAATTACTTCTAACATGTTATTAATATTTCTAAACCCAAGCATAACAAATATCTCAGGTCAGGCCTGAAAAAAGTCATTCATTTGGCTTAAAAATCATGAGGTTTTTTAAAAAAATATTATTTTTGGACTGTTTTCTGGATTCTGAGTCATTTGGGTGAACTCATGTCATATTTTAAACTTCTCTGTAATCATGACGGATAGAAACTTACTTTTTGAAGGCAAAAACTGAGTTGTACATAATCATGAATCCAAGAGCTAGGGCTTGGAGGAAAAACAAAACTAAACAAAACAAAATCCTGCTAAAGTTGGCCACACACATAGATAATCATACTGTGCTGAGAAGCTCTCAGTATCTGTAGCTCCCACTGACATCTGTGGAAGTTGATGACACTAAGACTTTTGCTCATTGCTTTGGATCCGACATGCCAGCCTTGGAGTTTATGGATGTAGACTGTCGCTCTCCATAGACAGCTCAGCAAGTGTGTGGATACATTTCAAAGTGCTTGCTAGTCCCTGCCTACATGTGCTCTGCATGTTAGGAAATAAAACGGGTTTAAGTTGTATTTCCTAATGATTATAGTTGTACAAGTTGACAGGCATATATCACTACACGTTTTTATGAGTCCCTGCCTTTGAGTCAGCCTTATGTGTGTCACATCATTTCTTTAAAAGAACAAACTAACTGTTGGGCTACTGTGTATGCAGGCATGTATGTGCGTGTCTGAAGAGATATATCCCAAATAAATATCCTTTACTCCTTAATCTTTCATTGTGTCTGTGTAGAGTACCATTGACATGAATGCAGACACACAGATCTATCTGTGTGGATCATTTTGTAGGAGTAGGGCCCAGATCCATAAAGGTATTTAGCCTTCTAACATCCATTGACAGCAATGGACTTTAGGGCTACGTCTAGACTGCAAGCTTCTTTTGGAATAAGCTTTTCTGGAAGGGTATGTCTACACTAGCCCCCTAGTTCGATCTAGGGAGGCTAATGAGGGTGACCGAAATTGCAAATGAAGCGCAGGATTTAAATATCCCGCGTTTCATTAGCATGTTCCCGTCCAGTCGCCATTTTAGAAATTGACTAGGCCGAAGTAACTGCCCGCGTCTACACGCGGCAGTGAAACGGGATTCCAAATTAAAGCCCTACATTGAATTAGCTGTTATTCCTCCTGCAATGAGGTTTACCAGTAGTTGCTTCTGGGTGCTGTTGCCTAAGGCTAGCTGAGACATGTGCTTACAGGGACCCCGCTGCTTGCTTACCTCTCCGAGGGACAGCAAAGCTTTTGCAGTGTGTGCTCTGGTTGCCCGGCTTTTGGACACCACAGCATACTCTTTGCCATGGAGCCGAAGCTGCCTGTGGGCATGCGATGGCCCCACACTGCTGCAGCTTCTCTTTGTGCAGGCTGCTTCCTGGCCCTGCACGAGCTCGACACCGAGCTCATCATTGAGACCCTCTCCCTGTGTGCGGAGCAAGGCCCTGGCAACTGCATCCCACAGTGAAGAGACGGTTTTGGAGGCTGGACACCAGTTCCGACTGGTGCGACCAGCTGGTCATGGAGTGGTGGGACAACCAGCAATGGCTCCATAACTTTCGTATGAGGAAGGCCACCTTCATGGAGCTGTGTGCCTGGCTTGCCCCTGCCCTCCATTGACGGGATACCCAGATACGACCCGCCATCCCCCTGGACAAGTGGGTCACCATCGCTGTCTGGAAGCTCGCCACCCCAGACAGTTAGTGGTCTATGGGCAAGTAGTTTGGCATGGGAAAGTCCACTGTCCGGGCCCTCCTCATGGAAGTAAGGTGTTCTCAGAATCTCTGGGGGGGGGGAAGTCTTGGAAAAGGGGACCCTAGGGAAAGGGGTGCGAGGCTGTGGGGGGTGGGCTGGGAGTGGAGGGAAAGTCCCATCCCTGGGGGGGATGTGCCATCCCGCCCTCACACAGCCCTGCAGGGGGTGGGGGACGACTCATAGGGGGTGGCTCCTGCGTTGTTTGAGGGGGAAAGGAGGAAGAGGGACTCCGGAACCTCCCAAGGGCTCAGGCACCCCCTCTCATTCTCTGTTTTCTGTATTTCTTTGTCTCCTTCTGCAGGTGGTGAAGGCCTAACTCCATCCTGCTATACAGGGTCATCTGCTTGGGAGACCTGGACCCCATCATGGCCAGATTTGCCACCCTGGGCTTCCCCACCTGCGGTGGGGCCATAGATGGAACCCATATTCCCATGCATGCACCACAGCATCGAGCCGCCCAATACATCAACTGCAAGAGCTATTTCTGCATGGTGCTGCAGGCCCTGGTCTACCACCATGGACAGTTCATGGACATTTTTGTTGGGTGGTTGGGCAGAGCTCACGATGCACACATTTTCAGGAATTCCAGCCTCTACCACTAGCTGGAGGTTGGCACATTCTTCCCCCAGCGTGACTGTCAGGTTGGGGATGTGCAGATGTAGGGATAACATATTAATATATTGAAAATGATTCCCCCAAATGAAAGTGACTCCCCATTATTTGTTCCCCACAACTTAAAGTGTTTAGATTTATTATTAATTCTTCTTCTTCTTATTATTATTATTATTATTATTTGTTAAGATTGTTAAATGTTTAGATTTATCATTATTATTGCCCCTTTAGAATATAATGTATTAGGTTATGTAATTTAGAACTGTTAAGAATATAATCGTATGTAGCCAGAAACAGCCCCCCCTCTGTGCTCCAGGGCATGCTCAAGCTTGTGCAAGGAGGCTGCTTGAAATTGACATTGCAGAGATACATTGTAACAATGCACTGTCAATCCACTAACTCTGCTATGGGAGCCAAGCCCTATAATTGACTAAGGGCATTATTACTTACTTAACGCCTGTTCTCTTTAAAACATTGTAACTTTATTCAGCACTCAGAGAATGTTTTAAGCAATACCATCCAGAAACTTTTTGTAACTACAACTCTGAGATATGTAAAGTTATTATTATACAAAAATATTGTATGGGAAACATTAATTAAGGAATGTATGTAAGAGAGAGAGTGCTTGGATGATGAGTGAATGGTTCTGAGAGGTGCCAGCCTGAGAATACAGCAACAAAGGGCTGAAAAAGGCGTCAGGTGCCAGTGCAACCAAAAGGTGTCAAATACTGAAGGTCCACCCGATGAGATCACTGTCAAGCACCTGGCAGCCACCCTGGAGACATCAGCATGATGCAGCAATTTCCATAGACTGGCATAGGAAAAAATTCCTATAAGAACTGGACTAAAAAACTATGGAATCAGAGTCCAAGGTTCTGCTGCCAGCCTACCAGGAGCTTCAGATGCACATCTGATCAGGACTTCGCTCCCCAGTACCATCACTTGTGTACAGAATACCTGGCCATTTTTCTGTCACAAGCAACTTCCAGGCTGGTAACTATAACAAATACACAGAACCTGAATAAATGGATGAATGAATGTTTATATGTATAAGGGTTAAGTAGTTAAACAACGTTGTTTGCTTCTATCTTTTCTTTATTTTTTATTATTATGTTTACAATAAATGTGGCTTTTTGCCTTATCCCCCTCATAAGATCCTGCTTGCTTTTATTTGGTATAACATAGATGCCACTGTGCATCATGGGGGATGTGGCCTACTCCTCATGCCATGGCTGATGAAGCTATACACCTGCCACCTGGACCTCAGCAGGGACCAATTTAATACCCACCTAAACAGGGCCTGTATCCATGTGGAATGCGCCGTGCACAGCTGCCATCCATCAGGCCCATCAAATGAGGGTGCACATCTGGGAAGCTCTGAGGGAGAGTTTCTTTGAAAGACCCCACCAACTCTCCCCATGACCCCCCCCCCCCACACACACACACTAGAGGCCTGTGCCTTGCCCCTCTCTGCCTTTCCCACAACAATCTTTCCCTTCCCCCCTTCCTTGGTATCAGTACAGATACCAGTTTTGTGTTGAAAACCAAGAACTTTGTATTTTGTCCATAATAAAAGTAACTAGGGAGGAGCAGGATTCAGAACCTAGAATCATAGAATCATAGAACCATAGAGCTGGAAAAGACCTCAGGAGGTCATCAAGTCCAGCCCTCTGCTCTAGGCAGGACCAATCCCAACTAAATCAACCCGGCCAGGGCTTTGTCAAGCCAAGACTTAAACACCTCTAGGGATGGAGACTCCACTACTTCCCTAGATAACCCATTCCAGTGCTTCACTGCCCTCCTAGTGAAATAGTTTTTCCTAATATCCAACCTGGACCTCTCCCACCACAACTTGAGACCATTGCTCCTTGTTCTGCCATCTGTCATTACTGAGAACAGCCTCTCTCCAGCCTCTTTGGAACCTCCCTTCAGGAAGTTGAAGGCTGCTATCAAATCCCCCCTCACTCCTATCTTCTGCAGACTAAACAGACCCAACTCCCTCAGCCTCTCCTCATAAGTCATATGCTCCAGCCCCCTAATCATTTTGGTTGCCCTCTGCTGGACTCTCTCCACATCCTTTTTGTAGTGGGGGGCCCAGAATTGGACACAATACTCCAGATGTGGCCTCACCAAAGCCGAATAAAGGGGAATAATGACATCTCTGGATCTGCTGGCAATGCTCCTCTTAATGCAACCTAATATGCCATTAGCCTTTTTGGCTACAAGGGAACACTGTTGACTCATGTCCAGCTTCTTATCCACTGTAACCCCCAGGTCCTTTTCTGCAGAACTACTACTTAGCTGGTTGGTCCCCAGCTTGTAACTATGCTTTGGATTCTTCCGTCTTGTTGAACCTCATCAGATTTCTTGTGGCCCAATCCTCCAATTTGTCTAAGTCACTCTGGACGCTATCTCTGCCCTCAAGCGTATCTACTTCTCCCCCTAGCTTAGTATCATCTGCAAACTTGCTGAGGGTGCAATCCATCCCCTCATCCAGGTCATTAATAAAGATATTGAACAAAACTGGTCCTAGAACCAAACCTTGGGGCACTCCGCTAGAAACCAACCACCATCCTGACATCGAGCCATTGATCACTACCCGCTGGGCCCGGCCTTCTAGCCATCTTTCTATCCATCTTACCGTCCATTTATCCAATCCAAATTCCCTTAACTTGCTGGCAAGAATATTGTGGCAGACGGTATCAAAAGCCTTGCTAAAGTCAAGTATATCACATCCACTGACTTTCTCACGTCCACAGAGCCAGTTACCTCATCACAGAAGCTAATCAGATTGGTCAGGCATGACTTGCCCTTTGTGAATCCATGCTGACTATTCCTAATCAGTTTCCTCTCTTCCAAGTACCTCAAAATGGATTCCTTAAGGATCGCTTCCATGATTTTTCCAGGAACCGAGGTAAGACTGACCAGCCTATAGTTCCCTGGATCGTCCTTCTTCCCTTTTTTGAAGATGGGCACTACATTTGCCTTTTTCCAATCATCCGGGATTTCTCCCGACCTCCACGACTTTTCAAAGATAATGGCCAAAGACTCCTCAATGACATTTGCCAACTCCTTCGGTACCCTCGGATGCATTAAGTCTGGACCCATGGATTTGTGTACGTTTAGCTTTTCTAAATAGTTCCTAACCTGTTCTTTACCCACCAAGGGCTGTCCATCTTCATCCCATCTTGTGTCATTTAGCGCATTAGTCCGGGAGCCCACCTTGTCCGTGAATACAGAGGCAAAGAAAGCATTGAGTACTTCAGCTTTCCCCACATCATCTGTCACTAGGTTACCTCCTTCATCCAGTAGGGGCCGCACACCCTGTCTGATCACTTTCTTATTATTAACATGCCTGTAGAAACCTTTCTTGTTATCCTTCACATCCGTAGCCAATCGCAATTCCATTTCCGCTTTCGCCTTCCTGATAACCCCCCGGCATTCTTGAGCTATACATTTATAGCTCTCCCTGGTCATTTGTCCAAGTGTCCACTTTTTGTAAGCTTCCTTTTTGTGCTTAAGTTTAGCAAGGATTTCCCCTGTAAGCCAATCCGGTCTCCTACCATGTTTGCCTCTCTTGCTACGTGTCGGGATGGTTACTTTCTGTGCCTTCAATAAGGCTTCTTTAAAATACTGCCAGCTGTCCTGGACTCCTTTCCCCTTCATGTTAGCATCCCAGGGGATTCTGCCCATCCGGTCTCTGAGGGAGTCAAAATCTGCTTTTTTGAAGTCCAAGGTGTGTATTTGACTACTCTCTTTTCTTCCTTTGGTCAGGATCCTGAAATCTACCATCTCATTATCACTGCCTCCAAGGTTGTCACCCACCTCTACTTCCCCTATTAGTTCCTCCCTGTTTGTGAGCAGACGGTCAAGCTGCGCATGGCCCCTGGTTGGATCCTTTAGCACTTGTGTCAAGAAGTTATCCCCAATATTGTCCAAAAACTTCCTGAATTGCCTGTGTACTGCCATATTGGTTTCCCAACAGATGTCAGGGTGATTAAAGTCCCCCACAAGAACCAGGGCCTGAGATCTGGAAGCTTCTCTCAGGTGTCCGAAGAAAGCCTCATCTACCTCATCCACCTGATTCGGTGGCTTGTAGCAGACACCAACCACAACATCACTGCTGTTGTTTGCTCCTCTAAACTTAACCCATAGACTCTCAACAGGTTTTTCTCCCTCTTTATACTGGAGTTCAGAGCAGTCATAGTGCTCTCTTACATATAGTGCAACTCCTCCTCCTTTTCTTTCCTGGATAGGGCCAAGGAGGAGGGGGACTCAGGGCTGGGAATGGTGCGTGGTGCAGCTGGAAGTGCCACCTCAGGTCTCAGGACCTCGGCAACCTCGGGAGGTGGGTGGGGCCTGGGACAACAGGAGAAGCAGGAGCAGGGAGGGCAGTGGGAGCAGCGGGGACAGGGACAGGGACAGGAGCTGGGTGTGCCATCATTTCATATATGGTAGCACACATGTTTTGGCTCTGCTGCACCATCTGAGCCCATATTTGGGTCCCATCTAGACTGCAAGCCTCTTTCGAAAGAGCATCTAGACTACAACCGGTACTTTTGAAAAAGCAAGCCACTTTTTCAAAAGAGAGCACCGAGACAGTCTGGATGCTCGCTTTCGAAAAAGCACAGTTTGCAATACATAGTGCCTTTTTTTGAAAGAGCACTTTTGAAAAAAGGCGTTATTCCTCGTAAAACGAGGTTTTCCATAGTTAAAAAACCAGCCATGGTCTTTCGATTTACTTTCAAAAGAACATGGCAGCAGTTTAGATGCAGGGGAAGTTTTTTCAAAAAAAGGCCACATTTTTGGAAAAAACCCTGTAGTCTAGACACACCCTGGCTACATCTACATTGGCAAGATTTTGCACAAATACTTTTAACGCAAGAGTTTTTGCATTAAAGTATTTGTGCAAGAGAGCGTCTACACTGGCATGTACTTCTGTGCAAGAGATGTGCTTTTGCGCAAAAGCATCCGTGCCGGTGTAGACGCTCTCTTGCGCAAGAAAGATCCGATGGCCATTTTAGCCATCGAGATTTCTTGCACAGGAAATTCATGTTGCCTGTCTACACTGGCCTCTTGCGCAAGAACACTTCTTCAAGAGGGCTTATTCCTGAGCGGGCGCATCATAGTTCTTGCGCAAGAACTCGCGGCCAGTGTAGACAGGCGGCAAGTTTTTGCGCAAAATCTCGCAAATGTAGACACGGCCCCTGAGCGTCCTCCTGGTCCTTCTGGGCCAGGATCCGTTGCATGGCTGGGAGGATGACCACGTGCTGTCTCATCAGGTCCCCCTGGACCCTCCTGCACTTGTAGCTCCCCCAGGGTCAGGCGGCTGCCTCAGCTGGCGGTGATCGCCCATTAGTGATGCTAGTCCGGCTGTGGAGAATAAAGAGGAAGAGGCGGTCAGTCATCCATGCAGACACTGTCCCTGAGTCCGTGCCCTCCTCTGTGAGCTGAGAACAAGAGTCCTCAGGCTAGAGGGCAGGGATGTTCCAGGAGCAAGGCTATGTGTGGCCTGGACATCGGCCCTGCCTCACAGAGGCCCTGAGGTGCCCAGGGGACCATGCTTCTTGCTCCCCCCCATCCTCATCCCACAGACAGGCAGGGCAAGGGAAGTGGTCGGCCACAGTGGGATGCCATGGGCAGGAGAGGGGCCTGGAGCAGTCTGCTCTTCCATGGGGGCTGCACGCACACCTGCCAGCGCTGTCCGTGGAAGTGGGTGGTGCCTCAAGTGTGCAGGCATTCCCGTGTGTCGTGTGCGGCACTCCTAAGTCTGTGTGCAGCCATGTGTGTGCCCTTGTCCCCAGCCTGCTTCCAGCAGTGGTTAGTGGTGGGAGGGCATCTCCCACAGGGGTCAGATGTGTGTGTGGCCTCCCCAGAGCCCGTGAACAGGACCCTGGGGACAGGGCCGGATGGAGGCATAGGTGAGCCGGGCAGCTGCCCAAGGCGCCAGCCGATGAGGGGCGCCTAATGGCAGCTGTAAGGGGTGCATGGCATCCCTTACAGCTGCCATCAGGAGCCACGTGCCCGGATCCCGCAGCGCCGGCCCCGCGGCGCTGGCCAACAGCACCCTTCCACCCATGGCTGCGGGGCCCTGCACGGCCCAGCGTGCGTGCCAGCAGCGCTGGCCGGACCAGGCTGGGCAGCGCATGTGCTGTGCACCCTGGGGGCGGCCCCGGGCTGCGCGCCAGTGGCCGTGACCAGCTCGCGCATGCGCCGAGCGCCCTGGGGGGCAGGCCCACGCATGCACCCTGCGCCTGGGGGTGGCGCCGCATGCCTGGGCCCAGGGTGCCAAAGGGCTCGGGCTGGCCCTGCCTGGAGGTGCTTTGGGGCTGCCTCCTGGGGCTGCATGTTGCAGACTGGCACTGCATGTAGTTCCACGTGCACGGAGTGTAGCACAATATCCAGGCCAAGATGACCAAGCGACGATTGCATCCCATCCCCTCTGCGCCCGCCTTCCCTGCCCTGTGTGTGTGAAAAACAGAGCACTCACCTGATGATTCCTCCCCGTCCTCAGAGAATGCGTGTAAGACATCCAGGCCCTGGGGTACGGGCTTGAGGGTGAGGGTGACTGTGCTGGCTGTCTCCTCCTCCTCCTCCAGCTCGTCGTCGGATTCTTCCTCCTCCTGGCCTGGGAGCCCTGGGTTGGCAAAGATGAGCATCTCCAGCCCCAAGTCCACCACCAGGGGGGAGGAAGGGGCTGAACCACCCCCCAGGATGTGGTGGAGCTCAGCGTAGTAGGGCTAGGAGTGGGGTCCTGCCCCAGAGAGAGAGCTGTGCTCCCTTGCCCTCGCATAGCCCTGGCAGAGCTCCTTCACTTTGCTCCATACTTGTATGAGGTTCTGGAAGTGGTGGCCTCTTGTGGCCCGAGCCTCGGCCATCCGACCGTATATGTCGGCGTTGTGCCACCGGGAGCCGAGATCCTGCAGGGTCTCCTGCTCACCCCACACCTACAGGAAGGCCAGGATCTCTGCCCCGGACCACTATGGCACAAACCTCTTCGGGCCTCTGGCTGAGTCCTGGGAGCCCTGGTCATGCTCCCTGTGAGGGCCAGAGAGGTCTCAGGAGGCTTGTGGCTGGGCCATGGGTCCCAATTAGTGTGGCAGTCACAGCCACACAGTGAGGTGCAGCTCTCTGGGCCAGCCCCCTGCCACAAGTGTTGTCCCAGGTGCCTGCAGCTTTAAGAGCTGGCCGGAGACAGGGACTATAGAGATCTGATTAGATTGGACGGAGTGGCCACCAGGGCACCTGTGCTATTTCCTGGAGGCCTCTTCTTTCAAAAGAACTCCCTCTTCTGCTCTTTCAGACAAAGACGTCTTCCTCGTGAAAGAACCCCTTGGTTCTTTCAACTTTTTGTCAAAAGAATGCAATAGCAGTATGGACGCAAGTATTTTTTTCTGGACTAACGGCAGTTATTCTGGAAAAACACTGCAGTGTAGACATACCCTAAGAGCCGAAATACCTCTGAGGTTCTGGGCATAAGGCCCTTAGACGTGGTGTCTGCCCTTTAGGTCTGAATAGGGTTTCCTGCCCCGCAGGTATACTAAGAAAGACATGACACTCCCTCACTCCCGCCTAATTCTCCACTTGAGTCATTTTCTCCTGTTTTTTGTCTTGTTGCTGAAACTTTCAATTTTCTCTTTTTTTTAAAAAAATATTGTTTTGAGTTTCCCCTGCCACTCTTTTGTGCTACTGTTCTGTCACCTGACGTGGCTACCATTGCATTGAGTCAGCTTAGGGTTATCATCTTTCCTGACCAGAGGGATGGGACACCATTGCTGTAAATGGCGTCCAGTCCATCCAGTTGGGAAAAATGGTAAGCCTAATTGTCAGCTCTTCCTAGTCTTGCCTGTGTACAAGACATGCTTCATTAAATGATGCAACACAGGAGGCAGTTTGTATTGGCCCATGCGAGACACGGTTATATAGGCCTCTCCGAGCTGTCCAGGCCCCACAGTGGATGCCTCAACCATCAGATGGATGGGACCCATGGTGCCCAGGTAATTATCTGGGAAAATCTAGCACAGGGCAGTCAGAGGGGGTCATGCCCCCAAGCACACACCACAGTGGTGGGACCTGGAACAACCAACAGCCTACTGTGCTCCACCATCTCCCAGCTGGGTTGCTCTACTTCACTATGGTGGTGGCCGGGAAGCAGAGTGTCCTGGCCCTAGTCTCAGTACCCAGTGGGGTGAAGCAGGAGTGGGATTTGGGGGAAGAGATAGAGAGGGCTTGGGGCTCTCAAGTTTTCCAATAAGGGCTGCTGCTAATGCAGCAGCAGCCAGAGCCCAAGACCCTATCAATTGCTGCTGGAGCACCACACACTTTGGGTAGCTCGGAGGGAGGAAGTGCCACATCCCTTATGCGCGAAGCCATGTCCCTTCACCTCACCCGGGGTCCACAAAGGACATCATATGCAGAGACACAACTGGTTTTAATGAAGGAATAAGCCATGAACAGGAATTAATGACAATATTGGACTGCTCTCTGTAACAGAGCAGCATTCACCTCTCTTGAGTACCCCTTCTGGCTAAGCACATGTGCCTGCACTCTCTTGTCTGACTTCGGTGACACAGTCTCTGGCCGAGTCTCACTCATTGTGTGTGCTCATCAAAACCCCTTCCAGGGTACACATCTAATCGGAGCCTATCTTGGTTAGCTCTCTTATGTCCTTTCAAGTTTGTTCCCCACTCAAAGAGAGTGGTGTCCCCAGAGCTACCCCACCAAAATACAGCATTATTGCCCTTACCTCAGGGCTTTATTTCAAAGTCCCATCACAGTCCAGCACTCGCCAATAGCTCTTCACAAGAGCTGTGTCCAGACTCAGGGGTTTTTTCGAAAAAAGTAGCCTTTTTTCGAAAGAACTTCCCCTGCGTCCAGACTCAAGCCGCGTTCTTTCGAAAGTAAATCGAAAGAACGCGGCTTTTCTTTCGACGGCGGTACACCTAATTCTACGAGGAAGAACGCCTTTTTCGAGGGAGATCCGTCGAAAGTAAGTGAGTGTGGACGGGGGGAGCCCTTTTTTTCGAAAGTATTGGCCTCCAGGAAGAAGCCCTGGTGGACAATCTGGGCCATGGGTTGCATGTCTGTGGTTCCTGGCTGCAGCCATTCCTTAAAGGGACAGGCACCTCACAGCCACTTGTTGCAGAGAAGGAGCCAGAGCACACGGCTACTTTGCTGCAGCATGTCCCAGCCCCAAGAGCGTCCTGGCCCTTCCAGAGAGCCTTCTGGGGACCCAGCCAAGGGCTCCAAACGCCGGGCACCATCCTGGTCTGGCGCAGAGATCAAGAGCCTGCTGGAGCTCTGGGGAGAGGAGGAGGCCTTACAGGCCCTCAAAAGCCGGCGGCGAAACGCAGATATTTATGGCCGCGTGGCTGAAGCCCTGGCCCAGAAGGGCCACTACCCCCGCACCCAGGACCAGGTGCGGTCCAAAGTAAAAGAGCTGCGCCAGGGGTACGTCAAAGCCAGGGAGGAGAGCTCCCGTTCTGGGGCAGCCCCCCACTACTGCCCCTACTACCCCGAGCTGAACCAGATCCTGGGTGGCAGTGGAGAAGCATGCACACCACGGCGGTTCGTACAGTCTGGATTGGCAGACCCCATGGTGGACGCTCCCGAGCAGGACCCAGAGCAGTCTGGAGACAGGGACATGGTCCCAGAGGAGGAGGACAGTGAGGAGACGGCGACCCTCACCCTGGAGCCAGTCACCCAGACCCCAGAGGCCTCTCAGGCATCATCTGGCGCAGGAGAGGAAGCAGCAGGTGAGTGCAGTGAGGTTGTGTAACAGCCGGGGGGGGGGAGGTAGGTGGGTGCACAGTGCGTGATGCACAAGGGAAACCTGTCATGCTCAGGCTGATGTCCAGGTCACACACACACAGTGTAACCTTCAGAATGTCTGATTCCCCTGTCTCAAGGGAGAGGGCATGCCCTTTTGGACAGCTGTTGCACACATGACTGATTGTGATAGAAATGTAGCCGTGTTACTCTGATCTGAGGAAGTGGGTCTGGCCCAGGAAAGCTCATCCCCTAATAAACCATCCTGTTAGTATTTTAAGTGCTACAGAGTCCAGTTTTTAGGACTGATTGTGTGTTCTTCTTTTCCTCCACAGCCAGACCAGCCGTGGAAGAGGGCCGCAGCACCCCAGCCCCACCTCCATCTCCATCTCGGGGACATGGGAGCCGTAGACACAGGCGTGTCTATGCGAACATCCTCAGGCAGCACGTGGAGGCCGTGCAGGAGCTGAACTCCATCCTCAGAGAGAGGGCGGAGGCAGAGGATCGCTGGCGTGACCGGCTCATGGACGAGCTGGTCCTGCAGCGCACGTCCCTGTGTGCCACTCTCAGGGAGGTCTGCGGCTTGCCTGCTCCTGTGCCTGGTCCTGCTCCTCCAGCACCCCATGACCCCACCCCACTAAACCCCCCTTCCACAACAGCATCCCTTTCCCTCCTTGGACCTCCCTCTCCCCCAGCCCCCCCAGCTCCCCAGCCCCTCTCTCCCCCTGGCCCTCCTCTCCCCCAGGCTTCCACGTCCCAAGATCACCCCAGCCAGCCAACCGACAGGTGCACCACCCGATCCCGTAGCCGTGGAGCACCCCAAACACGAGGCCCAGGCAGGAGAGGGAAATCTGGCAAGCACCGTGCAACCTGATCCCCTTCCCCCCTCCAGGTTTCCAGTCCCCTTCCCCCCTCCAGGTTTCCAGTCCCCTTCCCCCCTCCAGGTTCCAAGCACCCCCATCACCCCAGTTAAAGCACAAACAAAGGGTTCAACAAAATGTTTCTTTATTGTAAATAGTGTTTTCAACAACAAAAATGAAAAAAATGTGTTATGTTTGCTACATTTATACTATTGTTTGAGAATATGTACAAAAATTAAACATAACATTTTATTTTGCAACACACCCTGGTGTTACTGATGTGTCCAAACAGGGTCAGGAGATGGGTTGTGGAGGGAAGCTTCTATTGGGCCAGGGCCCAGTCCCCAGGCAGAAGCCCCTAAGTAGAGTCAGTGGCCTCCACTGGAGAATTGCTCCCGGAGGGCCTCCCGGATGCCAACAGCAGACCGGTGAGCCTGGCGGATGGCAGCTGTCCGGGGCTGGGCAAAGTGCCTCTCCTGGCCATCAGCACCTCTACCCCACCCTGGTAGGAAGGCATCCCCTTTCCTCTCCACCAGGTTATGGAGAACGCAACACGTGGCCACCACCTCAGGGATGTTGCTCTCCCCCATGTTGAGGCGTGTGAGCAAGCACCGGAATCTGCCTTTTAAATGTCCGAACGCACATTCCACCTGGTTGCGAACCCGGTTAAGGTGAGCATTAAACTGCTCCTTGCTCGCATCCAGGTGGCCGGTGTAGGGCTTCATCAGCCACGGCATCAGGGGATAGGCGGCATCAGCCACTATGCACACCGGCATGTGCACATCCCCAAACGCAAACTCACGATGCGGGAAAAATGTTCCTGCCTGAAGCCTCCGGTAGAGGTACGAGTTCCTGAAGATGCGGGCATCGTGTGCCCGCCCTGACCACCCAACACAAATGTCCGAAAACTGGCCACGATGGTCGACCAGGGCCTGGAGGACCATAGAAAAGTAGCCCTTTCTGTTGATGAATTGGGCTGCTCGATGGGGCGGTGCACGGATTGCAATGTGTGTCCCATCGAGCGCTCCTCCGCAATTCGGGAAGCCGAGGGCAGCAAAGCCGGCCATGACGCTGTCCAGATCTGGTAGACAGATGAGCCTGTTGAGCAGCTCTGAATTGATGGCCCTCACCACCTGCAGAACGAGACAGACAACAAAATGTTAGAAGGGGTGCCTTATCTCTTAGGAGGAGAACCCACCGCCCACCTTCCCTCTCAAACACCCCGGGAATCCCCTCCTCAGAACCCCCCCCCCAACAATTCAGGGTGAGTGGAGGAGCTCCCTCCCACTCCCACTCCACTTGGCCCTTCCTGACAGTCTCCCTTCCCCCACCCCAAACTGTGACTGTCCCCAGACAATGACTTACCTCCATCAGGATGGATCCTACGGTAGACCTGCCCACGCCAAATTGGTGTCCCACGGAGCGGTAGCTGTCGGGGGTTGCCAGCTTCCAGAGGGCAATGGCGATCCTCTTTTCCAGGGGGATGGCGGGCCGCAGGTGGGTGTCTTGCCGTTGCAGAGCAGGGGCGAGCCAGGTACACAGCTCCTGGAAAGTGGTCTTTCGCATCCGGAAGTTGCGTAGCCAGTCTCGGTCATCCCAGATCTCCATCACGAGCCGGTCCCACCAGTCAGAGCTGGTGTCAAACCTCCAAACACGCCTGTCCACGAAAAAGTTTGGAGGCAAGGGCAGTGCGGCTGCTTGATGGAGGAGCCCCTCGTACCTCTGGTCTGGGTCCAGCTCGGGAAGTAGCCTCATGACAGTGTCATGCAGATGCAGCAACAGCTGCAGTATGGTGGTGTGGGGCCATCGCCTGCCCAGGGGCAGCTCTGGCTCCATGCCAAAAAAAAGGGTCTCAAAGCGAAAAACCTCAAAAGAAAAAAGCTGCTGGGGTGTCCCAGGAAGCTGAGCACTCCAAAGCAGCACTGCAATGCCTTGCTTACTTCCTCGAGGGACAGCAAAGGCAGCTGCAGGAGCAGAGCAACGGGTGTTCAGGAGTGTCCCTCTCACCACGCGTCTCTGCAAAGGGCAGGCAGGCAGCACCCGGAAGGAAATGCTGCCCCCGTGCCCTGGCAGAAGCAGTTCCGGGTGGCTTTCAATTTCGAAAGAGCGTCCAGCAGTCTGGATGCTCTTTTTCGAAAAAGCGGATCGATTTTTCGATCCGCGTATTGTAGTCTAGACGCGCTCTTTCGAAAGAGGCTCTTTCGAAAGAAGCCTGCAGTCTAGACATAGCCAAGGAGCTGTCTGCAGTGCTGCCACTCTCTCAGGCAGCCTGTCTCCTGGTTCTGCATACCTTGTGGCCTCCAGAGACACTGACTGATACTGGTCTTTCCGCTGCTTTTATAGGACTTTCCTGGCCCTGATTGGTTGCTTCTCCCACAGCCACTCCAGTCTGTCTGGAGGACTTTTTTATTGTGTCTCTAGGGTATGGTCAGACCATAGGGCCTCCAGGAGGGGATCCCAAGGCCAGGTCAATTGCATCACGTTCCCTTTGTCTGTAAAAATGTTTATGGACGAAAAGAATCATAGAATCGTAGAATACTAGGACTGGAAGGGACCGCGAGAGGTCATCGAATCCAGGCCCCTACCCTCATGGAAAGACCAAATACTGTCTAGACCATCCCTGATAGCCATTCATTTAACCTACTCTTAAATATCTCCAGAGATGGGGATTCCACAACCTCCCTGGGCAATTTCTTCCAGGCTGTGTCTAGACTGCATCCTTTTTCTGTAAAAGGGATGCAAATTAGACACATCGCAATTGCAAATGAAGCGAGGATTTAAATACCCCCGCTTCATTTGCATAAACATGGCTGCCGCTTTTTTCTGGCTCGGAGCTTTGCCGGAAAAAGCGCCAGTCTAGACGGGGATCTTTCGGAAAATAAAGCCTTTCCCGAAAGATCCCTTATTCCTTTTTTTAAGAGGTATAAGGGATCTTTTGGGCAGGGGTTACCCTGGTGAACACTGGTTAATTAACACAATACAATAGATTATATAGTCAGCAGGAGGACGGAGGAAAAATGATTTGATAGGTCTAGCAGCAAGACGAAATGAGCACATAAGCCAATAGAACTACACAAGATTACATAATATCTCCACCCATTGCAAAGTAACAGCTCGTTAATTAATATACAGGTGGTTATTGTTCAAATGCCAAAACATGTCAGCAAAACAGTAATAACATTTTAGTCTCCATAGATGATGATGTTGCTATAGGAGGCGGGTATGGCCTTGAGTTGGTGCAGCACTTGGTTCTCAGGCTTATTATCTAGGAGTGAAGCAAGACAGTTTAAGCAAATTTTATGAATGTTATCTCAAGCAAAATGTGTTACGTTACCAACTGAGACCCAGTTCGAGTGTTTTAGAACGTGGTTGCTATGGTGCCCAGGGTCTTTTACTGTCTGCAGTTCTTATCCTGACTGTGGTGTTCCCAGGCCTTAATCCTAGAATGGAGTTATGCTGTTTAGAGGCCTACTAGCACATTTAGGGCTGCCTCAGTTTACCCTACAATTTACCAGCACTGAGGCCACGGAGCCTTGCAGGTCCCTTTGGCTCTGGTTAGCCAGTCATAGCAAAAGGAGCTGTGGCTGCTGCTTCCCATGGCTCCCTTTGGCTGCAAACAGCAAATCGGATCCAATGGGAGCCACGAGGCTTTGTGGCTGCGGCACCAGTAAATAAACACACCAGTGTAGCCAGTTAGCAGTTTTCTCAAAGTGGTTTCATGGACCATTTTGAGTATCACTGCTTTAGACGTCTACTCACAAATTCAAGGAATAACAGGAATAAGCAGTCAGAATTGGGAGTACTAATAGACAAGTCATAACTGAGCTTAAGTGGCATCTCAGATACTTGATGGGATAAATCTCATAACTGCAGTATTGGCATAGAGGGGTACATCTTGTTCAGGAAGAGCATGTAGGAATAAAAGGGAGGTGGTGTTGTATTGTACACTTGTTCTGAGTTCCAGAAAGAGGCACGAGGCAGACCAGCTGAAAGTCTCTGGGTAAAGACGAAGTGGGGAAAACACATCCAAACCAGGAGGAGGAGGGAGATGAGGCATTTCTAGAACAAATAAAACAAATATCCAGACCCTTATAGTAATGAGGGACTTTACCTACCTAGACATCAGTGGGAAAAGTAATATGATAAAACACAAAATAGCCAATAAGTTCTTGGAATGTCATGGGGACAATGCTTTGTTTCAGAAACTGAAGGAAGTAACCCAGGGCATAGGCATTTAAGAATTGATTCTGACCAACAGGGAGGAGATGGTTGTGAACCTGTAGGTAGAGGCCTATTTGGGAGAAAGTGATTATGAATAAGGCTGTGAATCATTCATGGAGGTCACAGAAATCATGAAACAAAAAACAGGACTATGTAGCACTTTAAAGACTAACAAGATGGTTTATTAGGTGATGAGCTTCCGTGGGCCAGACCCACTTCCTCATATCAAATAGTGGAAGAAAATTGACACAACCATATATACCAAAGGATACCATCAAAAAAATGAACACATATGAAAAGGACAAATCAAATTTCATGTGTTCCTTTTTTTGATTGTATCCTTTGGTATATATGGTTGTGCCAATTTTCTTCCACTATTTGATCTGAGGAAGTGGGTCTGGCCCACGAAAGCTCATCACCTAATAAACCATCTTGTTAGTCTTTAAAGTTCTACATAGTCCTGTTTTTTGTTTCAGCTACACGAGACTAACACGGCTACATTTCTATCACAGAAATCATGGATTCTGTGACTTTCTGGGACCTTTGTGACTTCCACAGTAGTTGGCGTGGTACATCTCAGGGCATCCCTGGGGCCAGATGCTGTGCTGGAGCATTGGTTGGAGAGCAGTCAGGGTACCCTGGGCAGTTCACCCACCTGGAGTGGAAGTAGTAGTGGCACCCTAGCCTGCTCTCAGAGCAGTGGAGTCTGCTGGAGTGCTGCCTTTCCCCAGCACCTAAAATTTATTTAGGGCAATTTTTAGTAAAAGTCATAGACAGGTGACAGGTCATCTTAACCATAGTTCTCTCCAGCAAAGTGACAGAGTCCCTGTGTGCCTACCTGGTCATCAACAGTTTATGGAATTTGCTTAGGTCACAAGGATGTCACAATAGTGCTTGTGTAAGTTTAACTGGAAGTTCTGGTTGACAGACTGAGAGGCCATCTATCTCTCAGTACTGGAGCTAGTTGGAGAAAGGATTGAGAGAAGGTGTTGAGGAAAGACTAAACCATGAATACATTTGTGAGTGAACAGGAGGTAATTGATAGAGGTAAGGGTCACTATTGTATTTTTTATATCCAACCTGTAGCCACACATACACATTCAAGAGCATGGGTGCATAGAAACGTGTAATATTCTCCATTTATATGACCAGATCATTAGCTGCTATAAATCCAGTGAGCCTCTACTGACTTCCCTTTTAATTGACTTGAGTTGAAGGACTGGCCTACAGCCTCTGAACCTGGAAACTTTCCTGACAACCTGTGTCACTATTGGATGTTATGGGGAAGGTCTTCTTTCCTTTCTCCAGTTGTTTTATGTTGTTAATATGGGTCCTTATTTTATGACTTCTGCATCCTTGGAGCCAAAATCTAGTGGTGCAAAGCATCAGAGATGGGAGAAATTAGAAGAGAAAACACAGAAGGACTTCTCTTCTAGCTGACTGTGTCTAGACTACAAAGTTCTATCACTTTTCTTTTGAAAGAGGCTTTTTTTCTGACAGTTGGCCCGTCTACACTGGGCCAAATGTCAGAAAAAAAGCCTCTTTCAGAACATCCCTTCTTCCTCGTAGAACGAGGTTTACTGAGATGCTGAAAAAACATGTCTGCTTTTCCAATATTTTTTTGGAAAAGCAGACGCATTCCTTGGACGTGGCAGAGCTTTTCTGGGATATCTCTGGTATCCTGGAAAAACTCTGCAGTCTAGATGTACCTGCTGTCTACTTAAGATATTAAGTGGATAGCTAGCATATTAAATGGAGGATAACAAAGCGTTTCTTAGCAACACTAGTGCTCTTAATCCTTCACCATTACTATTGCAACTCTATGGGCAACGTAAGTTACAGTTCTGATTCCATCTGCATCTGGGTGTTGGAATCGAAGGGTAAGGATGGGTAATCGCCTAATCTTGAGCAATCTTTCATGGGAAGGGTAAATTCTGATCAATTCCTCCTCCATGCCTTGGAATGCTGTTACAATGGAGACAGATAAATATGGCATTTCAGATTTCTTGTTAAATATTAAGTCTCCAGGAGAATTTCTGCTGAGAGACACATGGGAGATAAAATCCTGATTTTATTAATACATCAACTATTTCACAGTTTCATCGAGTTTAAGGCTGGTAGGTCATTAGATCATGTACTTTAATCTTCTGTATGTCACAAACCATTACGTTTCACCTAGCAACCCTATGCTGAAACCAAAACTTGTCTTGGACTAAAAATTGTCACTCTTGAAGGGTATGTCAACACAGCAGTGTTAATTTGGAATAACTGATGTTATTGCAAAATAACATAGTCCGCATCTACACAGCAAGCCATTATTTCAACATAATGTCAAATAATGTCAAGCTGGAGGACTTCTTTCTCCGACTCCTATAACCCGCATTTTATGGGGAGTAAGGGAAGTAGGAGGAAGAGTGCTCTTTCCCCGACTTCCTGCTGTGTAGACAGCGCCAAAAGCCAAAATAAACTATTTCAACTTAAGCTGCACAATTGAGAGCTCAAGTTGTGTAGCTTATTTCTGCTTTAGCCCTGCTGTGTAGATGTGCCCAAGGCCTAGGAGACCAAGATGCTGTGTGCTGCAGACAGAGGATAGGAGAAACTGAAATGCTACCAATGCCTGAGGCCTTTGCAATGGTAGAGAAATGATTAGGTCAGAAATGCCCTGATGATCCTGGTGGTTGATCAGTGCCCCATACTCCCGAAGAAGACAAATTCCCAACCTCCCAAACAATAATCCCTGCTAGTCTGACCCAGGGAAAATTCCTCCCCACCCTCAAATCTGGAGATCAATTGCATCCTGACCAATGTTCTCTCCAATTCTACGTGTAGAATACATTTTATGTGCATTGAGGCATGTACGGATGTGTACAACCATTAGAAACACATGTCTGCCACCCAAGTGCTCAGTTTACGGGTAACACTGATCCTGACTATGTGAGCAAGACTTACCAAGACTTAATCTCTGAGGCTTCACATAAAGGTATGGGGCAATCACCCTACCCATGGAAAACACCTAGCTAGATAATTTCATGGAGGTTAGGTCCATAAAAGGCTATTAGCCAGGGGATAAAATGGTGTCCTTGGCCTGTGTTTGTCAGAGGCTGGAGAGGGATGGCAGGAGATAAATCGCTTGATAATTGTCTTCTGTCCACCCTCTCTGGGGCACCTGGTGCTGGCCACTGTCAGCAGACAGGATACTGGGCTAGATGGACCTTTGGTCTGACCCAGTACGGCCGTTCTTATGTTCTTATGTTGTGCATTGGGGGAAAATCTTTTAGGGTCTCTAGAGGCAACTGGACAAATACCTATTCCATGTGTCTTCTCTGCAAGTATTTAAATTACCATAAAATAAAACTGAAGCCTTTTTTCAAAACAGAGTGCATAAAGTTTGACTTCTAAATTCATACAGTGGGGTCTTTAAAAAGTGGCTTGATTTTCAAGAGATACTGAACCCCTAGAAGTTCTTTGCACCATCCATAGGTAATTCTGGGTGCTCAGCACTTTTGGAAATGACACCCTGACTAAGCAAAACACTTCAGCATGTGTTTAACTTTAGATTTATTTGTTGGCATTGAGTTAGGCATGTGATTAATTTGTTGAATCAGGATGTAGGCGTGTTAATATGGATTTAGGAGTTTTAGTTTAGGCACCCAGTTTTAAAAATCTTGGCTCTAAATTATTCTGTGTGCTATCAAAATGCCTAAATTAATAGTAAAGGTGGAAAAGATTATTTTATGTGGGGATCTTATTTAAAAGGAGCAGCTTTTCCTTATTATAATCCGTCCCCCCACAATAGCTCTGCAAACAGACATGGTCACCATGAGGGAAGAAAAGGATTTGCATGATTCCCAGGTCCACTTATCACCATGTCTGGTCTCCTACAGAGTCTTTACTAGATAGTGAATTAAAGACACAAGCCCTGAATCCCAACATCAATGATAACCAGCAGAATCCTTTCCTTTAATTTCAGCTGTTTACAGCGAGGTTGTTTTCCTCCTGGACCATATGGACGATCAAGATAAGGCCTCTATTGCCCTTCAGATTGTCAAGATAGCTGAGACCAAACTGGCTGTCGTTGTGACTGTTCTGCTAGAAAAGCTTCAGCAGGATGAGGTAGGGCAGTTTCATCAAATCACATCTGTTTTCCATGTTTCCACTCCAAATTCTGTTTGACTTCATGGAAGTAATTCAATACAGAACTTGGCTCAGCCCACCTTCAGTGTAAGCAGTATTTACCCTTCTGTCTTCATGCAAAACTCATCATGCAAAATTCTGTTACAGATCAGGATGATATAATAAAGAGACACTCAGAGGAGCACTGTCCTTTTGTACACACTGGAGTACATGGGCTGTATATTATAAAAGTGCACTGTAGGGGTATCTATAATCTCTTATAGCAGTAGTTTGTCCTCCTTTAGCATCTTCATCCAAAAACCTCAAAGCACTTACCTACTTACGCATGAATTAGGTTTTACAGCACCTTTGGGAGAGTGATAAACATCCCCATTTACTGATGGGCTGTGTCATGGGGAATTAAATAACTTGCTCAACACCACATAGTGAGTTAGTAGAAGAATGGTGAATAAAACCCATGTGAACTGACTCTCTGCTCTAAACCCAAGACAACACTTCTTAATTATAATGACATATGATTGGGATATAGCTCTGAAGGGTTCTTAAATAATCCAAACCCCTTTTTCTTTTATTAATACTCGCATCCAGCAAAGTCCATTTCTCTATTAAGGGTCAACACAGAAGGCATTTTAGTTTCAAGTACCAGGAAGCCAAGACAAGCAGTTCATTTCTGGCTCGCTTGAATAGTGTGGGGCTCTTGTATTCATAAGTTATCAATTATGATTTTCAATTAAAAATCCTCCTTACATTTAAAAATGAATGGAAAGAGGCAGAGCCTCTCCCCACTAGAGCAGTAATAATAGCAGTTTGCAGCAGCATCCTTTAAAAGCACAACCACTGGAATGTGTAGCCAACCATTGGCTTTGAACATTCCAAAGTGCTTTATGACCTTAGCAGGCAGTTCACACCTTCAGCTGCCTGAATTCAGAGTTATAGACTCACAGGAGACAGATGTGAAAGGCTTGTTGGATCATCCAATTTCCCAGCAGTGCCTTTTTCATTTTTTTGGGCCAAACCAATTTTAAAAGCTCCTAGTGACTGGGTTTCCACCACTTTCCAATGAAGACGATGTAATAACCTGATAGATGTCTTATAGCTGGGGCATTTTTCCTGATGTTAAAGTCTAAATTTTAGGTCTCTGATACTGCCCCCTGCTGTGCAATGTACGTGCTGCAGGGTAAGAAACACTGACTCCTAAGCATCCTCACTCCACAGTGCATGCTATGCAGCAAGGAGGTGGTGGCTGGCTGGAGTAGGCAGTCACGGTTGTGCTGACTCTGTGGAGGAGAGCTGACCTGATCTGAGCCCAGGGGAGTCCAGTTGTTTTCCCACTGTGATGTGATACGATTCATTTTAGATCCAAGAGAAACCAGGACACTCCAGGGATACTTAACCACTTTCTTATTTATTGCAAGCTTTAAGCAGTTATGACAGTTGTTTAAGTTTTACAAGCCTTAAAAACAATTACTACACAATTTAAACCTTAAATGCCATACATTCTAAAGCAAGAATATAGTGCAAAGCAATGCAAAAGCAATTAATAAAAGAGCTACTATAATACAATAAGAAAGACTAGTTCACTTACACTTCACCCGTATGCTACCTACAGTAGCAGGCAGGAGGTCAGGGTTCCTTTTCTTCCCATGCATTGGAACACCATGCACTGGATCACCGGTGTGAAGGGCCTATTTACTTCTAGTTACATCGAGCAGTACCTGTGGGTCAATCCTGCTCATTCCCTCCCACTGATTGTTCTTACTAAGCCCATTTTATAGCAAAGCGAGACTTGGTTGTTCTAATAATATTTACCAATTGATTACGTATTGTGTAGGATATGGAACATGCCCAATACCCTATCTGGAGTACATCCTGTCACTCAGGATGTTGCTGCTATGTGCATAGTTGACAGTTGTATGGCTGCATCTGTAATTTGTGGTTATCAGAAACAGAAGTACCTGTACAAGATTGCTTGCCATGTGTTCTTGACATAGTCTCACGTACCATGCTTCATCTGCATTGTTATGCAAAACATTCCTTCCTCACACAGCTTCTCCCATGACCTTGCCTGCATGCTTATGAGCACCAGACTTGAGACAGGCCTGGATTTTGCTTGTTAGAGATCCGCACGTGTTAAAGGGAGACGTGGCCATTTATTGTCAAGGCAGGCTCCCCTACACCCACCCAACCTCACCCTGATGCATGAGGTCAGATCCCATAGAGGTTGCAGGTCTCTATTTAAAAGTCAGTTCTGCTGGCCTCCCTGCACTTTTTAAAATTTTCTCCTGAATTACTTCCAAGCTGTTGATCTTTTCTGGGAAATGTGGTGCCAAAAAAGTGAAATAAGCCAGAAGCAGTCACACCTCAGATGAACAATGAGAAACTGTTGTCTTCCTGCTTTATGACAAGATTCCTGTATGTAACAAACCCAACCCAGATGGCTGACTTTTTTTTTCACTGTCACTCCAGGTCACTTGTTGTTTCCCACTTTTCTCCCTCTCATTAGGTCAGTTATATTGACCCCCTCTCTAGGTGCGCTAGTTTGCAGTTCTCTGAAATCAGTCTTGTTCTGCTCAGGTTTCTAATTTCTCTGTGCCCCTCTTTATTATTTCTCTGTCACAACTCATACCTTCAACTCCTCCATATTTAGTATCATCTGTGAATTTGAACTTTGATGGACCCCATAAAAGAGACCTTCAAGTGTGCTACTGTCAATGTAGAGGTAACTCCTGAGCTAATTTTCCCTAAAAGCTGCAGAAGATTTACTGCAGGAGTTGGGTATTTTATCATTGTATTTACAAATTCTGTCTGGAGTGGATAAAAAAAGGCATGATGCTAATAATAACAATAACAACAATAACAATAATAATAATAATAATAATAATAATAATAATAATAATAATAATAATAATAACAACAATAATAATAATAAACGAAATTGGATAAGGGGGCAGTGCAGGGCCCTTATTCTGATTAAAAAATTTGTAAATTGCTCAGCTTCTTCTGAAATGCTGCTAGCTGGGGTGATTGTGGAGGGCATAGCAAGTTTTATACAAATGAAGACTAGGGGTTACTTGAGTGAGTATGCAGGCTGTGGAATCAGTGTGGTCTAGTGGAGAGGACTCCAGATAGTGAATCAGAAGACCTGAATTATTTTCCTGGCTATTGATCTGTTCTTTTAGCCTGGGCTAGTTGTTTCATGTTTAGATTGTAAACTCTTTTGGGCAGAAGCTTATTAGCGTAAGTGTTACTATATTGCGTTACTATACTAGCTTATAGCATTACTATATTGTCATCAAGGAAACATTTCCCCCAATTGTTCTTTTATGTTTTGTCCCCAGAAAAACAGAGTAGACATTTACTGTATCCTGGAGAAAGTATTACAGCAGGATGCCCAGGTCCTAAAGAGAAGGCTACTGAGCAAAATAATAACACTTGCCTCAAAGCACATGAGAGAGACTCAGGTAAGTTAGATTAACGGAAGTGTTGGAGCATAAGCTTTTGTGGTCAAAGACCCACTTCACTGCTTTTGCAGATTCAGACTAACACGGCTACCCCTCTGATACTCAGGTAAGTTAGTTTTCCCTATATGCTAATGACAGGAATGAAAGCTTAAACTAATTAAAACATTGTTTGTAAACTATATACTGAAACTCCAGGATTAATGACTGCTAGGGGCCCACAGATCCCCACACCGTCCTCCAGAAATCCCAGGTCCTAAGCAGCATGTGACTAGTTGCATCTTGTTCAAGTTACACATGTGCTTAAGTGCTTTGTAAGGTCAGGATATTGTTACATATATCAGATGCAGAGAGGCCTACCGTTTCTTAACAAGCAAGTATTTTGTGAAGTCTCCTAGGGATTTCATTATTGATACTGATTTTGTGTGGAAGGTGCTCTGATACTATGGTGTTAAGCAGCAGGATGAAACCTTTAAACAGAATCGGAGCTGTTTCCAAAAGAAGCAGTATTTGGATTTAGGGTATAGTTTATTCAGGAAAATTCTCTGAATATCTTGAAGCTGCCCACCTCCTCTGAAGGAAAAATATCATGTCACTATGATAGCCAATCATCCACCACAAATAGCTAATAGCGAATAGTCTAAGCAGCTTGCAAACAACTGAAAGGCTGACAAGTGTTTAGCCAAACGATTCAATGATTATTTATGACTCATGATTCTGTTCTCAGAAAGTTGGGTGGAAAACAGAAATAAGAACTTGATTCATTTGAGCAGCATTGGCTGGTGTAGTTGGCTTTAATCACTTCAGTCTCTCTCTTTTTGTATTTTTTAAGGAAGCAACAAATGAACTAAAAGTGGCAGCGAGCAACACATTAGTGGCTCTGGCACGCTGCTATTTCAGTGAGGTGATGTATGAGCTTCAATGTCATCTGAATCCACTGAAGCTGTCTGACGTGTTCACTTTGATTACGCTGGGCAACCTATCATCAGCCTATCGTAGGTCAACTTCCATCTTTTGTTTCAAAGTTATTGTCTTCCATTTAAGGACAGAGGTTCACACTCTGTACAGCTACACAGAGTGCTATTTGGGGGGCATGAGATGAACTGCTGTGGCTGGTTCCAGTTGCTAGACCATGAGCTATCCACACCAAGGTGCAAGCTCTTATGCCCCATTTGAAGTTCTTAAAGGACAGGATTGAGGAAAATCTGGTCTAGTGGAGCTCTTCTCCATTCCATTTCTCATCCCTCCCCAGTGCTCTCTCTCCTACTCTGGGAGAGGATTGGGCATCTGGCACAGCTGCACATTGGTGGAGAATGCTCCTCCTCAGGGTAAATCCCCCACTGATTTTTTACTTCTGCCTTATCATTTGTGTACGCAGCACAAAATGACCTAGGAGCCCATAGCATCCGACCCAGCGGTGTTTCTAAATGCGATAGTAAGAAGGCAGATAACAGTCAATTGTCTGTCTTCCTTTTCTTCTGGTCCTTCTTTTCAGCACTCAAGTGCATTCCTTTTGTGGGAATGACCCTGTACGGCATGAGCTCCATGCGGATGTTAGACGACGAGAGCAGGCTGAGGCAACAATTTTGTGGTGGTAAGTGCCAGCACTTATTGCAGATGTCCAAAATGGATATTTAGGGGCCTTGGTACAGAGTTAAGTGACTGATCGTTTACAAACAGGCTCTGAACTGGATTGTACCAGGGGCTGAGTCCTCATGCTCCTGTGGCACTCAGTGGAGTTGAGAGTACTCCTTACTTTGCTGGAGGTGCTGAGCATTTGTAAGTTCAGGCCCTTTATGACTTGTGGATATTTTAAAAATAAAGAAAAGCTGATGCTGCCCATGTGCCAGGAAACTCCTGGGGGAGAATGTGCAGGCAACAGACTGAATTACATTTAAAAATTTCCCGTTTTCCACCCCTCCACCCATTCCTCCTCTTTAGTTGCTTAATTATCATCTCCTTTCACCCTCTTTCTCTGTCCTCTGGTCTTCTCCACTTCTCTCTTCCTTTGCTTTTTAGTTGATGCTCAAGTAAGGCCACGTCTACACTATGCAGAAGATCAATGCTGCTGCAGTTGATCACCAGGGTCCAAATTAGCAGGTCTAGTGAAGCCCCACTAATTCGAACTGAGTGGGTGCTCCCGTTGGCACCGGTAGTCCTGCTTCTCATGAGGAATAACACTCCTGTCAACCTTCCACTGTGTGGACAGTCTGAAAACACGATTTAAGATACGTCAACTCCAGCTACATAATTAACATAGCTGGAGTTGCGTACCTTAAGTCAACTTTCCCCTTTAGTGTAGATCAGGCCTAAGGGATTAATCCTACACCTTTGAGATAAATGGGAATTTTGCCATTAGCTTCATAGAACATAGGATTGAGCCTTAATTTTCCTTTCAAGGGCAGCGGGTGCATCTAATTTTAGGGCAAAATGCTGTCAAATCTCAGTATAGCTAATAGGAGTTAGGGGCACTGAACATCTTTCAGACAAACTGTAACCCAACAGGAAATCATACAGTTTTAGGGCTAAATAAGCAATAACTGCAGAGGACATGAATCATTCAGAAAACAGCTGGTCAAAATATTTTGTTTTTTTATTACATTTTTCATATTTTTTTCCAAGTTGATGGAATATTAAACTGAAAAAATGTCAATGGCAGTTTTAATCAGGATGTGTTCAGTGTTTCTGTGCAGCTAAAAAGGTGGCTGAAATTTGTTGATTTTTGAAACATGTGAATGATCTTTGTAATTTGAAATTTTGAAAAAAACAAGAGTAAACACTTTTAATTTAATTTCAACTACCTTTACAATCAGCTCTAATTAAGAGGTAACAAGGGAGAAAAAAATATGTTTTCAAATGATGGGAATTAAAAAGAGATGGAGAGAGACAAAAGAGAAGAAAGCCTTTTGAGAAACAAGAAACGGAAAGGAGGGAAGAGAAATCATTCAAAACTGTTATTGGATTTCATCAGCTGTTCCTGAATTGGGCATGGAAGTGTAATAAACTACAAGCCTGGGTGTGTCCACTGATAAAACAACGTATCCTTATTACTAGTGCATCCTTTTCATATTGCCTGTCTTTTTTCCTTCCATGCAGTTCTGGAAAAATGGTCAAGGGCAGTAAATGTATATTTTAGTAACTGGGAAAAGTGGCCATTTCCCAAAATGGGTAAATCTCAGTTCTGTGATGAAATTCTTCCCCTCTATCGTCATGTGACAAGCAAATGGACCACATGTGAAGATTTGGAGGTGAGAATTGTAGGCTTTCTAAACCTTTATGAGAAATTGTATTGTTAAATTCTCTGTGTATGGCACTCTTTGTGATGATGGAGTTCAATGGCAGGTTCTTTGGGATAGAACGGAGTATGATGTAAAACATTTAAAAAAGATTATAATGTCACAATCTCATGGAAATTCTGTCTGTACATAGTGTACATAGATTCCAGTTTTGTCACCTGACATGCAGATGAATATAGGAGAATGGGCTAAATTCATTCCTGGCAGATGTCTATTCAGTTCCAGTAGAGTTACAGCAGGAATGAGTTGGTTTAGTGTGCATACTAATCTGGGGAAATATCCCACTTGGGAAAGTTGTGAGGTGCAGTAGAATATAATTCTGAAACCAACACCATAGCTGTGTCTAGACTGGAAAAACTTGCCAGCTGTCTACACTGGCTGCTTGAATTTCCGGAAAAGCACTGACGATCTCATGTAAGATCGTCACTGCTTTTCCGGAAATACTATGCTGCTCCCGTTCAGGCAGAAGTCCTTTTCCGAAAGACTTTTGCGCAAAAGGGCCAGTGTAGACAGCACAGTAGTGTTTTCTGCAAAAAAGCCCCGATCGCGAAAATGGCAATTGGGGCTTTTTTGCGGAAAAGCGTGTCTAGATTGGCCACGGACGCTTTTCCGCAAAAAGTGCTTTTGCGGAAAAGCATCCTGCCAATCTAGACGTGCTTTTCCGAAAATGCTTTTAACGGAAAACTTTTCCGTTAAAAGCATTTTCGGAAAATCATGCCAGTGTAGACGAAGCCATGCATGAGTCTTAACTCTTTACCAGGAAATATTGAGATAGGGCTGTTTCAACAGTGGAAAAGGGAAATTGCACTCGTCAGAAGTAGAAAAGATGGGCCCATTGCATGATATTGAATGAATTTGTAGGAACATAAATTCTGTGTCTCTATGTAGCTCAAGCAGGCCATTATCAAAGCCCTTGGTACTATGATGAGCCTCCTCCTGCATAAAGAAGAGCATCAAGATAAGGTGTTCGAACAGATCCCATGGCTTCTTGAGCAATATAAAGAGGATGTTAATGTTTTTCATGTCACCAAGGTGAGATACTTATTAAAATAACTATCAATGTGTGCGCATAGGTGAACTGCACTAGCTGCTACCAGTGGCGTTTCCTGGTCTACATAGTGACTTGTTAGATAATAGATAAACACACAAGTCTTGATTTTATAGACATGGTGACCCAGGTGACAAGTTTTGTAGGTAAAAGCCTCTCATGAAAAGTATCTTCTGTTTCTGGAGATGATAAGGAGGTAAGAAACAAAACACCTTTTCCCTCCCCCCCCCCCCCCCGCCCCATAAGATACTCCCTCCTTGTGATTTACTGGTACATCCTATCAACTCTGTGTCTCTCTTTTAGATTATAAATAAACTCCTCAGAGCAGGGGCTGCTGTGTGTTGTCTCTGGGCAGTATTAAGTAAACTGCCAGTAGCTGAAAATTAATACTAAGAAGGCCTGAAGTGCATTGCTTTAGATTCTATAACTAGATAGATATAAAATCACTGTCTATTTCATCTACCGTTGTGTACAGGGCTGTTGTAGCTGTGTTGGTTCAAGGATATTAGAGAGACAAGGTGGGTGAGATAATATAATTAAAGATATTATTTCACCCACCTTGTCTCTCTTATTTCATCTACCCTCAGTATCACATGACCAAGGTAACTCTTGTCTGCTGATAGTGAGAGGATGGAGTGAGGGCAGTTGGCTTCAGTAGTATGATTGAGCATGCTCAGTCTATGTGAGCTGGCTCAGTACAAGCCAAGCAGCAAATCCAGGGCCACAACCCTGCTGCCCTTCCCCCCTCCCCACTTCCTCCATGGTTTACTCCCAATCTATGTTGGCTTTCTGGTCCAGAATATGTGGTTGCTTTTGGGATTGGAATGCCCATGACTTTGAGGGAATCAATGTCTCATGGACTTGACTAAAAGTATCAGAGGACTACACAAGAGCCTAAATGTAGTAAAATATGTAGATTTCATCAGAGCTATCCTGGAAGCTTCAAGCAGCAAAGAAGAAAAGTGTGTAGGTACAGGAAGGAGTTAGACTGTCATCTCATTATCAATAGCCTGGAAGAGAACATAAAATCATCATTGATAAAATTGGCAGATGAAATAAACATTGGGGAGTGGTAAATAATGGAAAGGACAACTCACTGATTCAGAGTGATATAGATCATTTGGTAAACTGGGTGCTAACAATAAATGTGCATTTAAATATGGCTGAATGTAAATAGATGCATCTAGGAACAAAACAATGTAGGTGATACATACATGTTGAGGGATGCTTCCTGAGAAACAGTAACTCTGAAAAATATTTTGGGAAACTTGGTGAATACTCAGCTGAACATGAGCTACAAATGCGATGCTGTGGCCAAAAAAGCTGAAGTGATACTGGGATGCATACATGGGGAAATCTCAAGGAGGAATATAGTGGGAAATGCAAAGTTCATTTCCACACTAGAACTGACCAACAGATATTGGTAGATACCCCTGATACCGGCTTCCTGTGAGAAGAGTGCCTTCCACACCCTGCTTGGCTTATAGCAATTCAGCAGGATGCCATTTGGGCTGCACAGAGCCTCAGCCACTTTTCAGCAGCTCATGAACCAAATATTGCAAACATATATGCGATATACAGCCGTGTGCATTAAGAATATTGTCATCCACAGCACCAGCTGGGGGAAACACCTCTGACATCTTAGCAAGGTATTGTAAGCCCCAATAGATGCAGGACTCACTGTGAATCCAGCCAAGTGCCATCTTAGTGAACACAGTAGGAAGGGGAAAACTATAGCTCCTTGATAAATAAGGTCTAAGGCTTGTGTGACTGCCCCACCTCCATGACAAAGAAACAGGTGCCACAATACTTCAGACACAGTGGCTGCTTAGTACTCAACTTCATCACACTGGGCACCCTATTATTGGACCTGATGAAGAACACCCAATCACAGAAAGTCCAGTAATCAGAAGACTGTGAGGAAGCCTTCCAGGCCCTGTGAAAACAGCTGAACCAAGAGCTGGTCCTATCCCATCCAACTTCACAAAGCCTTCTATCCTTCAAATGGAGGTCTCGGAGGTAGGACCAGGAGTGGCACTATCTCAAGAAATAGGTGGGAAGGAGCACCAGATCCTTTATCTCAGCTGCAAGCTGTTCTCCTGAGAGACCTGCCGCCCTACTATAGCAAGGGAGGCCCTGGCCATCAAGTGGGTGATCTACACCCTGGGGGTATGTCTACACTACAAAGTTAATTCGAACTAACGGATGTTAGATCGAATTAACTTTGATAGGCGCTACACTAGCGCTCCGCTAGTTCGAACTTAATTCGAACTAGTGGTGTGCTTAGTTCGAACTAGGTAAACCTCATTGAACGAGGACTAAGCCTAGTTCGAACTTACTAGTTCGAATTAAGGGGTGTGTAGCCCCTTAATTCAAACTAGTGGGAGGCTAGCCCTCCCCAGCTTTCCCTGGTGGCCACTCTGGCCAACACCAGGGAAACTCGTCTGCCCCCCTTCCGGCCCCGGACCTCTTAAAGGGGCACAGGCTGGCCAGCACCCAGCTAGCAGACCCTGCACCTGGCACGGCTCGAGCCAGCCACCCGCTGCCACCCAGCCATCCCCCTCTTCCCGGGACCAGGCTGGCGGCTCTCGGGAGCCTGCCCAGGACTGCACCTGCCTGGTTTAGTGCGGACATCATGGACCTCGTCCACGACCTCCGCACTAGGCACAGGAAAGTGGCCGTCTAGGGCAGGAGAGCTGCCAGCCTGGCCACCTAGGAGCAGGTGTGCATGAAAATGAAGGTGGTCCACTGAGACCCCCAACCCTGAGCCCTGAGCTTACAATGGGCGTATTGGGTCATACCAAAGGTCCATCTAGCCCAGTAGCCTGTATGCTGACAGTGGCCAACCCTAGGGACCCTGGAGGGGATGGACCGAAGACAGTGATCAAGCCATTTGTCTCGTGCCATCCCTCTCCAGCCTTCCACAAACTTTGGGCAGGGACACCACTCCTACCCCTAGCTAATAGCACTCCATGGACCCAACCTCCATCACTTTATCTCACTTCTCTTTAAACTCTGTTCTAGTTCTAGCCGTCACAACCTCCTGCAGCAAGGAGTTCCACAGGTTGAATCTTTGCTTTGTGAAGAGCAACTTTCTGTTAGTAGTTTGAAGCCTGCTACCCATTCTTTTCCTTTGGTGTCCTCTAGTCCTTCTATTATGGGGACTAATGGAGAACTTTTCTTAATGCACCCTCTCCACCCTACTCATGCTTTTATGGACTTCTATCCTATCCCCCCTCAGTCTCCTCTTTTCTAAGCTGAGAAGTCCCATTCTCTTACGCCTCTCTTTATATGGGACCTGTTCCAAACCACTGATCATTGTAGTTGCCCTCCCCTCTCCCACCCTCTCTCTTCCCCTCTCCCACCTCCTTTTCCCAGTCTCCCCGAGTTTTGTTCAATAAAGAGAGATTCTATTTTTGACCACACGTTTTCTTTATTTTGTACATCAGGAAGGGGGGCTAGGGAAGGGTAAGTGGAAGGAGGTGACGGAGGAATGGGGTACGAGCCCCCGATGGGGAGGACTGGGCTGGCTCTGCGGGCTTCTGGGGGTGGAAGCTCTCCTGCAGCCCCCCAATTGCTCCCTCTCCCCAGATGGCAGCCTGCGGCAAGTACAGCCAGGCTGATGGCCGAGTGCTGTGATGTGCCCAGTGTGGGCACTCAGAGCACTCCAAGCCAGGACTGCTTTGCAAGAGGGGCACCCCTGAGAACTGTCTGCCCGGGGTGGGGGTCGGGTCCCTTTAAGCACAGCCCTCGGCTAGCCTGAGGCAGCAGCTCCACGCTCTAAGTCCTCATCTGATGCCCTGCCGGCACTGCTTCCCGCCATCCTTAACCCCGGTTCAGGGTCCACTTAATGTGGACATGCTAGTTCGAATTAGCAAAACGCTAATTCGAACTAGTTTTTTTAGTCTGGATGCATTAGTTCGAATTAGCTTAGTTCGAATTAACTAATTCGAACTAAGTTAGTTCGAATTAGCGCTGTAGTGTAGACATACCCTGGGATATTCTGTACTGGGGAAGCCCTTTCAACTGGTCACCGACCATGCACCCCTCAGATGGATTAATAACATGAAGGACACCAGTGCCTGAATCATGAGGTAGTACTTCCCGCTCCAACCCTATGACTTCTGTATGTTACACTGGGCCAGGGAAGGCTCATGCAAACACAGACTTCTCCCAAGTGGAAGGAGACGATGAAGAGGAAGGTCCACCAATGGACACCCTCTTAAGGGGGAGTGTTTGTGACAGAGGATACCCCCCATGCATGGTTCAGCGGGGGCTAATCATGATCTGTGGGCTATGCCCCTTCATACTTGCTGGGAATGCTCCAACTGGAACCTGGATATAAAAGGGAGCAGCTCAGTTCTGTCTAGGCTGACAGCTGAAGGGAGCAGAGGTGCTTTGCAGGCTTTTGTGGAGGGACTGCCAGTGCCCTAGGATGCAGAAACCAGCCAGCCTGTGGTTCCAGTTGACCCCCCCCCCACAACCATCCAATGCCACAGATGGAGGAGAGACCACGGAGTTACTGAGATGACCTGCTGCGGAAGAATGGTGGGAAGTAATCTATGTGAACTAAGCATTATTGAGTTGAGGTATTAGTCTTTGACTCTGCATGTTTTGGAAGAAACCCCATTGAGCTGCAAGACAAGGCCCTGGGCTGGGACCCTGTGGAGTAGGTAGAGCCTGGTGGAGAAGGGCTGGCCACTAGGCAACACTGGTTTGCCCCAAAGGGTGGTTGAGCACTAGGTTGCACGGTCGTACCTAGAAGGGCTTGGGTCATTGAGCTGAAGAGCCTCATTAAAGGGCTGCTGCACTGACCCTGACTATTAGGCAATGCTGCTCTAAGAACCAGGCCTGCTATGGTGGTTGGGGAGACTAGGTCACTTGGGCTGCCTTAGTTCTTTAACTCCTCCACAACCTGATACCATCCAAACAGGGTGGACCTACCCTGTGACAGGTGACTTACTTACAGTCTATAATATCTGCATGGGGAAATATATGTAATGACCTAGCAGAGAAAGGCATGACATGATCCAGTGGCTACAAACTGAAACAGGAGACATTCAGATGGGAAATAAGGTCTACCTTTTCAGTGGTGGGATATTAGCCATTCAAACCATTTACCAAGAGTCAAGGGGATCATTTTAAAATCAAGATTGGATTTTTTTCTGAAAGTTCTGCTTTAGGAATTATTTTGGCAATTTCTAAGGCCTGTGTCATACAGAAGGCCTGACTAGTTGATGACAATCATCCCTTTTGGCCTTGGAATCTATGAATTCCATGAACCTGCTTCAGTCATTGCATATTGCTCCTTTGTATGCCCACCTTCTAACTTTCACCCTGTGTTGTAGAGTCTGAGGCAGCTCTTGGAAGTCTCTGGTGAATATAAGATCCTTCTACCTGAAGGGAAATTTCAAGCCATCTGCAGTGCTCTGCACGACCGGGTGAGGGGAACTTGTTCTTGTATCACTTGAGCTTAAGCACAGCAGATCTGAAGCATATTAAGAATAAACATCTTTTGAATGCTAGTGAAGAGCCCGGAGACCTTCTCATGCCTTATTGGTTTCTGCTGGCTTAAGAATAAGCAGATAGTGGTCTCATTTTATTAGCTAAAATCCAGCTCGGTTTGTAAAGCAATTTTAGCATAAGCCAGTTATTAGAGGGAGTTAGAGTTAGATAGTAAAAACTGATCCCATCCAAATGGGGAGGACCTATCCTGTGACAGGGTGACTTAATTGCAGTCTATAATATCTATGTGGGGAAACATATGTAATAATCTAGCAGAGAAAGGCATAACGTGAGCCAATAACTAGAAAATGAAGCTGGACAAATTCAGACTGCAAATAAGGCCTACATTTTTATGGTGGAATAATTAACCATTTGAACCAGTTACCAAGGGTCAAGTCTTGATTCAATTAGCTCTGCTGCTAAAAACACTTTGAAAGCAGGAACTTCTGTTATCCAGTGTATCGGTCATTGTTTCTGATTCTTGTTGTGCAGTCAGTACCATTTCTTTTGGCTTCAGAGCTCTATTTGGAAAGGTAGGAAGTGAGTGCTTAGAAATTAATTGAGCCTCTTCTTTTCAGTTGCTTGTTCTGATTAGTTTTCCTTTGATCACTTCTCTTCTTCCCACAGATCTGTTCTCCAACTCAGCAGCTCATCATGGAAAATCAAATGGAGCTGTGCTATTGTATCCTACTGCTAGGTAGGGGAAGAGACTCCAAATTACACAGTAGTTTCCTTGTAACTTCCTTCTTTTGTAGGTGTGGTAAGAATGAGCTTTCAGTTGTTAGTGAGGATGTGATTTCTTCCTTTGCAGCCCGTTCTTCTCCTGATGACCTCATAGCATTTCTGCACTCGCAGCTGAAGATTGAGAATGAGACTGTTCGTGTGGCAACCCTGAATCTGCTCACAGCTATTATTGGTGCTGACTGTAAGTAACACAGGAGTAACTGTGACTGCTGCGATCATCGCCATCGTGCTGGGGGTTGAGTTGGGGACATCCAGAGCTAAAAGCATGAGCTGCTATAGGTTGATCTAAAGAACCAAGGCTTTGCAGGCATGGTAGGGCTATAACATACTCATCATCTCTGCAAATGGGGCACAGAGGATCTGTAACACAGGGGCGGATATAGGGCAGGGCGAGCGGGGTGGCTGCCCCGGGTCCCGCGCTTCAAAAAGCCCCGCGCACGCGCCGTGGTGCCACCGCGCATGAGCATGGCGTCACTGTGCATGCGCCGTGGCAAAGGGGGGGCCCCGCGGAATTATGCTGCCCGGGGCCCCGCAAAACGGTCATCTGCCCCTGCTGCAACACATAGAGTCATATAGTCATAGATTATTAGAACTGGAAGGGACCTTGAGAGGTCATCAAGTCCAGTCCCCTGCCCTCATGGCAGGACCAAGCACTGTCTAGATCACCCCTGATAGGTGTCTATCCAATCTGCTCTTAAATATCTCCAGTGGTGGAGATTCCACAACTTCCCTGGGCAATTTTTCACAATGTTTAACCAACCTAACAGTTGGGACGTTTTTCCTAATGTCCAACCTAAACCTCCCTTGCTGCAATTTAAGCCCATTGTTTCTTGTCCTATCATCAGAGGCCAAAGAGAACAATTTTTCTCCCTTCTCCTTGCGACACCCTTTTAGATGCATGCTCACCAGAGGGTTGGAAATTCACTAAAGGGACCCAGTGCTGCTCTAAGTTACTCCCATGTGGTCACACAGAAATCAACAGGGTTAATTAAGTGCTGAATGTAGCCTAAAATATTTTCAAGGTACAAATACAAATGTAATCTTGTGGCGGATGCATGTTAATAATAATGAGATAAAAACAAAATAGTACTCCTGACTGAATAAGTATTAGACACTCTAGAATAGATCCCGAATTCTGCTATACTGGTGGTAAACACAGACTAACTTCACTGACCTCCATTTGTCTAACTCTCTTACAATATTTCCATCAGGATAGTATGATGGTGCTATTTACAGAAGTGGAAATACTTCAGACTTAGACTGGTGTAACTGAGATCAGAGTCTGGTCCTATATTTTCCCCGCTGATTCTCTGTATATGAGTGAAGCTTGGTAGTACTCTTAAATAGGGCACAGGACACATTCTAATGTGGAGCATGAGTGTTTGGAACAAAGATATACTATATTGCACACTTCTCCTTATCTTTCAGTGCCTGAGACAAGAGTTAGAAAGTTTCTGATTGTGAAGGCAGTGAAATCTGCTCTCAGTGATCAGAGTGCTAAGGTAAGATTGTGCGTGGAATAGTGGTATTGCTGTTAATATCTCTCAGTGGAGAGTCTGGCAATGAGACACATTTTTAGGCTGAGATTATTAATAGGGTTTCAATTAATCACAGTTAACTAAAAATTAATGCGATTAAAAATTGAAATTTATTACATATTTTTGTGGTTTTTTACATTTTCAAATATATTGATTTCAATTACAACACAATGACAAGTGTGTACTATGCACTTTATATTATTTTTATAACAAACATTTGCATTGTAAAAATGACAAAAGAAATAATATTTTTCAATTCAGCTCATAGAAGTGATGTAGAGCAATCTCTTTAGCGTGAAAATGCAACTTACAAATGTAGATATTTTTTGTTAACTGTAACGAAACAATGTAAAACTTTAGAGTCTACAAGTCCATTCAGACCTACTTCTTGTTCAGCCAGACACTAAGACAAACAAGTTTGTTTCCATTTATAGGAGAAAATGCTGCCTTTTTCCTAATTACAGTGTCACCTGAAAGTGAAAACTGGCATTTGCATGGTACTTCTGTAGCCAGTGTTGCAAGGAATTTACATAACAGATGTGTTAATCATTTGTACTTCAGCCACTATTCCAAAGAGATAAAAGAAAAAGCAAAAGGACTCTCATATCCTGTCTCATATTGCATGCAGAAGAGATAATAATAACTCGTGCATAATCTCTACCCTTGCAGGTGAGGATGGCAGCTCTCCATTTTGTCCTGAAGCTGCTCAGTTCAGGAAGTGTGGAGAATTGTGCAGCAGGGGATATGGTCGCCTATGTATTCGGAGAGTTCGATGTGTCCACCAGAAATCTGGTAAGGAGAGTTCTTAACACTTAGGACTCAGTTCTGCCATTCTGGCATGCTGATTGTTCCCCTTGACTTCAGTGGGAGCTTTGGATGCTCAAGGATGCAGCTGGACTGAAGGATTAGAGCTAGAATCTGATCAGTGATATTCGTGTAAAACCAGGGTAATGCCCCTGACTTCAGTGGCATTATTTTGGATTTACACAAGTGTAACAGAGACCAGAATCTGATTCTGGATATTTATATCTGACAGTGCGACCTACATTACTTAGACCTCGGGCAAGTCAGTGAAAATTCTGACAACACAATCTTTCAGTGAAATGCTCTTGTATAAGGAAGCACATCTTTTTTATAAATAGACTCTCCAAAGAACACAATGGTGCCCAATCCTGTGGCTGCTGAAGCATACATAAACTATTAGCAAAACACTGAAGTTATGCAGCCTACATCAAGATGTCTAGAACCTGGAAAAGTTTGCTGCACACTTCATTCTCTGTTCTATGTGTACTAGTTCAAAATCTTTTCAATGGGTATTTCCAGCTATGGGCAGAGTCATGGACTCCAGACACAGAGTTCCATGATGGGATCCATGATATACATTAACTTTACAGTAAGTTGTTGAGGATCTTAGCTCTGCCTGGCCCTTTAGCTACCAAGTGGGAGCTTATGGCAGTACTCACCAACTGCCTCTTTTTCATCCTACCCATCTCAAAGAAAGTAGGAGGCAACTCTTTCTCATCAGGCCACATTTGCTCTTATTTAAACTGAAATCAGTAGAGCTGATCAATATTTAGTTTGGTGTAAGGAAGAACAGAATTTAGCCTATAGATAGACTTACATTCACTATGCACAGAATGATCAAGCTGCTTGGGGCATCAGAACAAACAGAATGGCTCCCTCTAGGTTCTGCATATTTATTTCCACTGGGCAGAGTCTGAGTGGCTCTCCTCAGAGATAAAAAGAAGAAATGTTCTTTTTTGAAAAAATTTTTGAAAAGAGTTCAGGGAACTCTTTTATAGAATCATAGAACGATAGGGCTTGAAGAGAATTCAGGAAGTCATCGAGTCCAACCCCCTGCTAAAAGCAGAACCAATTCCAACTAAATCATCTCAGCCAGGGCTTTGTCAAGCTGGGACTGAAAAACCTCTAGGGATGGAGATCTCACCACCTCCCTCAGTAACCCATTCCAGTGCTTCACCACCCTCCTCGTGAAATCGTTTTTCCTAAGATCCACCCCCCCACACACAACTTGAGACCACTGCTTCTTGTTCTGTCATCTGTCACTACTGAGAACAGCCTCTCTCCATCTTCTTTGTGTCCCCTTGTGCTGGGGTTTTCCTAAGCCTGGGTTCTGACCCACCAGTTAGGTGTTTCTGTTATTCTCTTCCCTTAAGAATCTCCATCATTCGAGGTTTTTAATGCCAGGCTTGGCAAAGCCATGGCTGGAATAATTTAGTTGGGGCTGGCCCTGCTTTGAGCAGGGGGTTGGACTATATGACCTCCTGAGGTCCCTTCCATCCTTAATCCATGATTTTATGATTTGTGCACTCCTAATGCAATGGAAAAGCTCTCCTAGGTCAATATTCAGAAAGGCTTTGTAAGAAATAGACACCGATTCTACAGCCAGTGTTTTCCCACTAGCTAGTAAATTCTATGTATCTATCTCATAGCAGGGGACATTTTATGCCAGTGGTGGACTGAGATCTAGTTTTCCCAGTATAGTTAACACTACATGGACAGGAAAGAAAATCATCAGCGCAGTAACCAAATTCAAGAGGACCAGTGAGAACTGATCACCTCTCGTAAAAGGAATGAATTAGTATTGAGTTAAGCTCTGTGTATGGAAACTCATTCACCAAAGACTTCCTGCTCTTCAGACATAAACAGAATAGTTTGAAGAGCTGAGGGGAGGGGAGTTAGGTGCAACGTTGGTATGAAAATAAAGTTATAAAAGGAGCTGGGCTGGGGAGACTTCTCTGCTCTAAATAAAAAGAAATGCTCCTCTCTGTCATTTGCCACTCAGCATGGGAGAAGCTGTCCAGGAAAGAGAACACAGCACCGGACCCCAAACTGCATGCAATGTGCTAGACAGCTGCCATCAGACAGTCTACAGAAGCCCTCACATACACAGAGCCAGACTCATCTCTCATGTAACTCCTTTGGCTTTGATGGAGTTACGTACACCAGAGGTGAATCTGGTCCCTGGGACTTGTATATACAAGGGTCTCTTTTTGGAGACATATAAATCTTTTGCTATATGGAAGTTAAATGCTTTGGAGAGGGATTTTAGTGACAATCAAACCTATTTAAAAGAAACGTTTGGGAGGGATTTTCTGGTACTAACTTTGTCCATTCTCCTGCTTTGCCAACAGCTACTAGAGACCTGGCTCAATTCAGGGCAGGAGTGGGAGAGAGAAAGGGCCTTGCAGGCCAGTGTCTGGCTGCTAACTGCCTATCAGGAGATAGTTAATAGCACAGTGAGTATAGTTCTACTCTTCCTTGAGCTGACTTCCCAACTTCTATCAAATCTGACATTCAACGTGAATGCATGAGAAATTCTACTAGGCCTGCAGCTGGGGCCTCAAAGTGAGTAAGATCCCTCTGCTTCCCTAAGAGAAAGGTTTCCATAATAGTGCTGTGACAGCACTCAGGCCAGACTGTAAGAAACAGGGCAGGCAGTTCCCCAGACTAGTGATTTTATAATTAGATTCACCAAACCAGTAAGAAAAGAGCTTCTACTCTGGTTAACAAAATACCAAACAATAGTACCCTTTAGGCATTCCAGACCTTGGTTCCCATCTAGACAACTAAGTCTAATATAATCACCAATCACAAAGGACTAGACACTTATCCTTAGGTTAATATGAATCACAGGTCTTCCCTAAATATCAGCCAATCCTTAATAACGGAATATCAGATTTGTTGTTAAAAGGAAAAAGAAGAGAGTTACAAATGGTTAAGTGATAGATAGTTGTTAAAATGACTTTCACTTTTCATAGTTCAGGATCACAACCATGGTGGAATAAACGGCTGGCTTGTAAAAGTCTCTCTGGAATCATGCTAACCGGTCAACATCCAAAGCCAGTTTAGATGCAAAGGCTGTTAGTTTTTCCATGCATTTCCCAGACTATTCCAAATAATTATTTGGAAGATCTATGTCCTATGGCTTACACGTCCCCTGTTCAAAGTTTAAGCAGACTGGAGAGAGAAGATCAGTCCCATAACTTGTCTTTTATAGCTATTCTAGCCGGTTGGCAAGCCTCCTCACAGAAATTGTCGAAGCAGGATCTCTCCCTGAGAAAGAATAGGTCATGCAGATCTCCTGTCGTACTTTGTTTTGAAGTTAATTTTCTATTTCCTACGCATACACTGGTAAATGGGTGATAGTCATTCACATAAAGTAATTAGCCGATCGTAGTCTTCCATTACAACACAGATAGTTAAGCTGAAGGCAATGTACAAACTATTTTCTTGTACTATCTTATATCTTTGATCTTAAGGTTAACTGAAGACAGTTGCATATAATTAAGGCAATTAAGACATGAAAAGGAATTGGAATCTACAAGCTAATTTGGTTATGTTAAACTTCTAGCAAGATATAAATACAGACAATAATACATAACATCTACCTTTCATATCTATTACCAAAATGCATAATGCTGGTGATCGCTAGTCTAGGACTTTTCTTTGGGTACGTCTAGACTACAGGGTTTTGTCGACAGAAGTTTTGTCGACAGTATCTGTCGACAAAACTTCTGTCGACAAAGAGCGTCTAGACACATTCAGTTCTGTCGACTAAACAAGCTGCTTTGTCGACAAAACCCTGTAGTCTAGACACAACCCTACATGCAATAACACCTTCTGTCGACAGAACTCTGTCGACAGAAGGTGTTATGCCTCGTAAAATGAGGTTTACCAGCATCGACAAAACTGCTGAGTTCTGTCGACGTTATGTTGACAGAACTCAGCGGTAGTGTAGACGCAGGTATAGTTTTGTCGACAAAAGTCCACTTTTGTCGACAAAACTCAGTAGTCTAGACACACCCTTTGAAATAACATAGAAGTGACTTGTCTTGATACAATTGCAGTGCCGCTTGTTAAGTTATTGTGGTCACACATAGGTTGGCTGTGTCAGTGTCATAGATGCATTCCTATACTCTCAGGCTGTTAAAGTTGAAGCAAAATGCAGGACAATGTAGCACTTTAAAGACTAACAAGATGGTTTATTAGATGATGAGCTTTCGTGGGCCAGACCCACTTCCTGATCTGAGGACGTGGGTCTGGCCCACGAAAGCTCATCATCTAATAAACCATCTTAAAAAATAAATCAATAAATAAATAAATCTTGTTAGTCTTTAAAGTGCTACATTGTCCTGCATTTGCTTCAGCTACTCCAGACTAACACAGCTACATTTCTATCGCTGTTAAAGTTGAATTTCTATTTCTATTTAATCGGATAAGAACATAAAACATGAATGGCCATTCTGGATCCCCCAGACAAATGGTTCATGTAGCCTGTCTTCTGACAGTGGTGGGTGTTATATGCATCAGAGGGAACAAACAGAACAAGGCAATTGTTGAGTGATCTCTCCCCTGTTGTCCAGTCCCAGCCCCAGGCAGTCAGAGATATAGGGACACCCATATCATGCATCTCTGATCATCTTATATGGCTCTATCAAACCCCCCTGTAAGCATCTCTTTTCTAAGATGAATGGTCCCAGTCCTTTTAACTTCTCCTTGTATGACTTGTCCCATATCCCATATCATTTTTGTTGCTTTTCTCTGAACTTTTTCCAATTATAACCTAACTTTATTTAAGTTGGAGGACTACAATTGCTTGCAATATTCAAGGTGTGGGTGTACCATGGATTTGAAACAGTGGCATGATGATATTTATCATATTATTATTCATCCCTTTTCCTAGTGGTTCCTAACATACCATTAGCATTTTTAACTGCAGCTGCATGTTGAACAGATGTTTTTAGAGGACTATCCACAATGACTCTGAGATTTTTCTTGAGTGCTACAGCTAATTTAGACCCCATCAATTTGCATGTACAACAAGGATTATGTTTTCCAATGTGCCGTACCCAGGTACAGTAATGGAGTTCACAATAAGGAAGGCAAATAATGTCCAGTATAGCCGGAGAACTTTCATTCTTCATTCTTTTAAAATTAGCCTCAGGAAACTTTTGATCAGTTTGGATCTCTGATTGGGCTGTTAGCACCATATACCTGTGCTTCACTTACGACATCGCGTCAGTGGGTGGTTGACTGTATCAACTGTCTTCTCAATATACAAGGTGAGGAGACCATGAGCAGGTGTAAGTAACTCTTCACTTTCTTTCATTGTTGTAATGACCATTTTTTCCATCTGTAATTCTTTCTGTCTTGTTAGCGACACTTATATAACAGAACGATTGGGGCCTTGTAAGTACATTGCTGGAAGAGAACTGCACAAATAATAAATAATCTGCAAATATTAGAGGGTGGACAAAATATAGCACACAGGCCAGATCTGCCCTTCTCCCCAGAATTTCTGTCTGGAGCGCTCAGCTGATTAGCAAGCATGCCAGCAGCATGTGTTCAGCTGCCCCTCTCCCACCTTGCTCCATCCTGTCTGCTGCTAGTGGTGTGTGGAGGGGAGGGGAGCAGGGAGACGTGCAGAAGTCAGGGTGACCCTTTTGCCCCTGTCATCATCTCTGCAGAGCAGAGTTTGGGGAGAGGGACACATACAATAGTGCTGCTCCAGTCTGAAGTATGGTGAGTAACGGAGTGCCTATCTAAAGAGGCACTGTTTCTAAGATTTCTCTGGCAGCCAGCATGTCCCCCTCTCTCTCTCTCTCACTCTCTCTCTCACACACACACACACACATTGTCTCACACACACTCTCTCCCCCGCCATATGCCCATATGCCCCCGCTCTGCAGAGTGGGGTGGGGAGAGGGAGATGACAGAGCAGGACAGCTTTCCCTTAAAGAGACAGTTCATGATTTAGAAGTGAGCGAAGAGCCTGGGTTTCCTACCTAAGCTTTTGGTCAGCCCCATCTCTTTTACAATGAGAGTTCAGTGGAGGGATTCTCCTCCAAATCAGAACCTCAGATCAATCTACATGAGTTGTGCTTGACTATGAGATTAGATTTAAATACTGAGAGCAGAGTGGCTACTGAAACCAGATATACAGAGAAAGATGCTCCACACAGAATACAGTGCCTGTTTAATCCTGTATGAATCACAATGAATCACATGCCATTACCGTTAACTTTCAGACATAGGGGCTACGTCTAGACTACATCCCTTTTTCGGAGGGATAAGGGATCTTTCGGAAAAGGCTTAATTTTCCGCAAGATCAGCATCTAGACTGGCGCTTTTCTCCGGCAAAGCTCCGTGCCGAAAAAAGCTGCAGCCATTTTTATGCTAATGAAGCAGGGGAGATTTAAATCCCCGCTTCATTAGCAATTGCGATACGTCTAATTTACATCCCTTTTCCGTAAAAGGGATGTAGTCTAGACATAGCCTGACGGTAAAATTCTGACTCCGTTAAAGTCAACAAGAATTTCGTCGTTGGCTTTAGTGGGGCCAAAATTTCACACACAGCTGGTAATAACATACCCCATAGATCCTCCTGTATGACTATCTATGGATCAGAGGTTCAGTTTTATTAAATGTTGCCATACTTTTTCTCCTTTTCTCTATCCTAGGTCAGTGCACTAACCTGGGGTCAGCAGAGGAGGAGCTGAGTTGTCTCCGTGAGGCACTAACAACTCCAGACCCTGAGGCTCTGTTTCAAGCATCTTCCAAAATGGCTAAGGTAACAAACACTAGGTGACTGTCCTAGTGGCTGTGCACCATTCATTTTCCCTTGTCCAGAGGACTGGAAAAGGGCAAATCTAGTGCCCATCTATAAACAGGGAAATAAGAATAACCCAGGAAACTACAGACCAGTTAGTTTAACTTCTGTGCCTGGGAAGATAATGGAGCAAGTAATTAAGGAAATCGTCTGTAAACACTTGGAAAGTGGCAAGGTGATAGGGAACAGCCAGCCTGGATTTGTAAAGAACAAATCATGTCAAACCAATCTGATAGTTTTCTTTGATAGGCTAACGAGTCTTGTGGATAAGGGAGAAGGGGTGAATGTGGTATACCTAGACTTTAGTAAGGCATTTGATACAGTCTCGCATGATATTCTTATCAATAAACCAGGTAAATACAACTTAGATGGGGCTACTATAAGGTGGGTGCATAACTGGCTGGATAACCATACTCAGAGAGTAGTTATTAATGGTTCACAATCCTGCTGGAAAGACATAACAAGTGGGGTTCCACAGGGGTCTGTTTTGGAACCGGCTTTGTTCAATATCTTCATCAACGATTTAGATATTGATATAGAAAGTACGCTTATTAAGTTTGCAGATGATACCAAGCTGGGAGGGGTTGCGACTAATCTGCAGGATAGGGTCACTAATTCAAAATGACTTGGACAAATTGGAGAAATGGTCTGAGGTAAATAGGATGAAGTTTAAGACAAATGCCAAGTTCTCCACTTAGGAAGGAACAATCAGTTTCATACATACAGAATGGGAAGCGACTGTCTGGGAAGGAGTACGGCAGAAAGGGATTTAGGGGTTATAGTGGACCACAAGTTGAATATGAGTCAGCAGTGTGATGCCGTTGCAAAGAAAGCAAACATAATTCTGAGATGCATTAACGGGTGTTGTGAGCAAGACACGAGAAGTCATTCTTCCGCTCTACTCTGCGCTGGTTAGGCCTCAATTGGAGTATTGTGTTCAGTTCTGAGCACCGCATTTCAAGAAAGATGTGGAGAAATTGGAGAGGGTCCAGAGAAGAGCAACGAGAATGATGAAAGGTCTAGAGAACATGACCTATGAGGGAAGGCTGAAGGAATTAGGTTTGTTTAGTTTAGAAAAGAGAAGATCGAGGGGGAACATGAGAGCAGTTTTCAGGTATCTAAAAGGGTGCCATAAGGAGGAGGGAGAAAACTTGTTCATCTTGGCCTATGGGGATAGAACAAGAAGCAATGGGCTTAAACTGCAGCAAGGGAGATTTAGGTTGGACATTAGGAAAAAGTTCCTAATTGTCAGGGTAGTCAAACACTGGAATAAATTGCCCAGGGAGGTTGTGGAATCTCCATTTCTGGAGATATTTAAGAGTAGGTTAGATAAATGTCTATCAGGGATGGTCTAGACAGTATTTGATCCTGCCATGAGGGCAGGGGATTGGACTCGATGAACTCTCAAGGTCCCTTCCAGTCCTAGTATTCTATGATTCTATGATTGTTTTATGCTTTTGTGATGTCTTTCCACACTTGGAGCGAGCTATGGGAGTGAGGCATTCATGGGTAATCAGTAACATGCTTTTCATAGGTATATGCTATGAATGCCATGTAAAAAACAAACAGATTCCAGACAGTTGCATGAACATGCCCATGCATGTGCGCGCGCACATCCATCCATCCATCCATCCAGGGGGAAAATATGTGAGCGGGACATCAAGCTGAGAAACCAGTCTTGGCACCTTGTGTGTTTACCTGAACCTATATTTGTGTGCATGCATCTCTTTGCATATTTTTATATTTTGTGAAAAGATGTCATGTACATAATAGAATATAAACTGGAAATTTACATCCTGTTTGTCCCATACAATGTTGTGCTAACTGTACAACCTAAGATCTAACCTGATATTATTAGTGTAGAATAGAGATGTGGTAGCTAGAAAGATTACAGAGAAAATTTTAATTGCAACTGCCTTGCCAGATAGGAGCCCAATTAGCAATTTGCTGATGAATACATTATTTTCCAATACAGCTCTTAGGCCTCCTTTCTTAAAAGTACTGGAGCCGACTATCATTGCAATCTTTCCTGTTTTTGATCTGTCCACAGGTGGTTAGTAAGTACTTTCCCTCTGAACAAGCCACAGATTTTATTGAGGCCATACTGGATGGTATGCGGTCTGCTAGCCCCTCCTGTGCCACAGCAGCCGGTCTGTGGATGAAGATCATCCTGAAGGAGTGTGGAGGTGCCATGCTGGATGAGGTAAAATAGAAGCTGGAGAGGTTTTTCTGGCTAACCTGCAGGCTTTCAGGTCTTTGCCATCATTTGCAGTGAACACAAGTCTTGCTGTTTCTCCCCCTGGGATTGGAAGTTAATTCCATCTGTGTTCCTATCCTGAGTCAGGCAATGGGGGAATCAACAGCAGAAGACAGAGATAATCTAACGGTACATCTGCACTAGCTCGTTAGTTCGAGCTCGGTAGGGTAATGAGGGCAAGCGGAGTTGCAAATGAAGCCCGAGATTTAAATATCCCGGGCTTCATTTGCATGTTCCCTGGCGCCACCATTTTTAAATCCCCCTTACTCCAAACTCCGTGCCCGCGGCTACATGCGGCATGGACTAGGTAGTTCAAATTAAAGATCCTAATTCGAACTACCGTTACTCCTCATGGAATTAGGATCTTTAATTAGAACTACCTACTCCGTGCCGCGTGTAGCCACGGGCACGGAGTTCAGATTAAGGAGGATTTTAAAATGGCAGCACCCGGGAACATGCAAATGAAGCCTGGGATATTTAAATCCTGGGCTTCATTTGCAACTCTGCTTGCCCTCATTACCCTACCTAGCTCGAACTAACGAGCTAGTGTAGCCGTACCCCAAGGGAAAAGGAAGATGCTTGATTAGTTGTCTATCTTGTTGTCACAGTTTCCAGCCATGAAAGGCTTGGAAAAATTAGACTCCGAGTAAAATGCAAAAAGAGAATATCCGGCCCCAAGAGACAAGCTAAGTGAACTACATCTTCGGGCCTCAGATAATGAGGGGTCTCTAAAAATACCCCCAAATTACTAGTTTTTACTTGCCTCTTTGCCTATGTATAGATAGATAGATAGATAGATAGATAGATAGATAGATAGATAGATAGATAGATAGATAGATAGATAACTTTATTATTTCTCTTTTCATTGTCCTTTCTGTTAGAATAATACATGTTTTTTTGGAAATGCAATGAGGCCTCTTTAACTTGACATAGCTTAGGGCCTCAGCATGTCTTAACCCGGTGTTGCAGCCAGGTATGGGCAGAGATATGCATAATTTTTGTGGATTAAATCTATGCAGCCATGTCTAAATACTTGTTTTTTGAAGGGAGGAATTTCTACAAGAACAGCAAATTGCTAAACGACTAAATAAAGGTTTTGGCTCTGCAGAATGAATGCAGAGAATGGAAAAGGGACATTTTTTCTGGTTTTATTCTGTCCAGGTGCCAGCTATCCTGAGGAGAATATACATTCATATGCCTACCATCAAGCAGGGTAGCTTGAGGCAGTTCCTGGTGGAGGCAGTGTCCATTCTAGCCCACCATCACCTAGAGGCAGTGATCTTCAGCCTCCTCACCAAACGTCTGCCGATGGACAGGTATATAGTGCTCCTTACAGTGTTCATTTTGGTAACCATGGATCCCACAGCTTCACTGGAAGATGTAAGGCTTCATTTAAGCCACAGACAGGTTGAGATAATTCCTAAAGGTTAATAGCTTGGGTCTTTCTGCAGAAAGGTCCAAGACCATGTCAAGGTGGGTGCAGGGAGAAATTAAGTTTCATTCTGTTTCCATTAATTAATAGTTGCTTTGGCATCCTAAAGACTTCCCTTTACTGGCATCACTGGAGTGGACTTTTGCCTCTCCAGACCCCTGAACTAACATCACCCTGGAAATTGCCAGTGACTGTTCGTTTTCTGGTAGCATGAAAGCTTCAAATCCAAATTCCTGGCTGATTAGCAAGGATAGGGCACCAGGCTTTTGGTATCAGGAAGGGTATGGCTGCTGGAATGGAGTTGTCATTCTTGGTACTTAAAGACAGGGCGGTAAGCATATCTATCATTTCATTCAAACATCCCTAGCTGAATTATCAGTCATCTGTGCTGGAATCTAAGAACATAAGAACGGCTGTAGTGGGTCAGACCAAATGTCCATCTAGCCCAGGATCCTGTCTTCAGACAGTGGCCAATGCCAGGTGCCCCATAGGGAGTGAACAGAACATGCCCATTCTGGCAAATAGAGGCCAGGGAATGCCATTTGTGAAGAGGTCATGGGCTAGCCACAAATATTTGTTCTCATAGTTGTACATCCAGTTAGTAGGAAGATCATTTTTCTTTCTTCAACTTGTCTCCCAGGCCCTAGATCTTTGGGCATCATATGCTCATGATTCCATATCTACTGAGAAGTAGGAAAACAGGAACTGTGATTAGAGCTCTGTGTCCTTTCCTTCTGAAGTCTAGCATTAATGGTTACGGTGCAGTAAGGCTAGGGTTGTGTCTATACAGCACCCTAAACTTGAAATAAGATGCACAATTTGCACTCCGCAAATTGCCTATCATATTTTGCATAGCCTATTTTGAAATGTGGCGCTTCTACACAGCACCAAATGTCGAAATAATGTGCTATTTCAAGCCATCCCTTATCCCTCATGCAACAAAGTTTATTGGGATGGCAAAATAGTGTGCCCATTATTTTGAAAAATATTTCAAAATAACGGGCTGCTTCTGTAAATGTGGGGTAGGTATTTCGGGATACCTCCAGGATCCCAAAATAGTCATGCACTGTAGAAATGTAACCTGAAATGTAACTTAACTTAGTTCTGTAACTAGAAACTCAATATGTAAAACATGAGGACCATATAAGGAGGACAGCACTCTGAACTTGCTCATCATAGGCAGGGCTTGACAAATAATACAATCTACTCATCCATGGCGTGTAGATTGTAACCTGGAAGAGCCGGGTTCGGGCGATCTGTGCATGCGCAGATCGCCGGACAGCGCGGCTGGTGAGCCCTGATCATAGTCAAGGAGAAAATGTGTTCTTTACTTGAATATGATGCATATAGTCAGAGCCACAAAAGTCTCCAGGGGTCACATATAACCTATGTTAAATTGCAGTAACACCACTGAGCTGTGGAGATCTCTGGGGACAGATCCCTTGCTCGCCCCTCAAGTCCTGAAGGTCCTAATAGAAAGAATAAAGACTCCAACAAGCCAAGAAGGAAGCATGACCTCAGAGACAGAAACTGACCTGCATTTAGCAGCTGCTGCACCTCTCACAGTAAGTTAGACGACAGACATGTATTTCTCTGCTTTGTGACAAACATGCTGATGGAAAGCTAGATGAGTGGTATAATATTGTCATCTGGGCACTTCTTTTCTGAAGTACTGTTTCCTGGATTCCAGCTGTGCTTTCTGTGGCAGATTTAGAGTATGTGGCTGATTCACTTAATAATATCTGGCAATTAGAAAGTCTTTGAATCAGATTTCTTACAGTGCTTTGCAAATGTTTTGTGCAACTCATAACATGCCTTGATAGGTCCTACACATTTTTACAGCTATGGGACGCTAAGGCACACATGGAGTGAATTGCTCTCGGTCATTCATCAAGTTAGTGACAGGAGTGAGAATTTAGTCCAGCAGAAGGGGAGAGCGTGTGATAGTGTTAGGAAGAGACCTCTTCTTTTACCATGCTCTCCTTTCAGGCAACATGTGCCATCTTTGAAGTGGTGTCAGCATTGCAGTTGAGCAAAACTGTGCAGGAGCTGTTCCCGGAGTTGTTCACTGTTCTTCTGCAGCAGATCAGCCAAACCCTAGGACAAAAGATGCCTTTGCCCAGGATGAGACGCCGAAGGAGGTTATTTAGAAAAGGACAACAACTATGTGAGGGCAACCCTTGCAGGTAATTAGAAGAAAGGGAGCAAAACAAAGAGAATCCCAGTCCATTTGTGTGACACTCCCCAGGAGTTCTCAGGGTTATGAGGCACCTTACCATCACCTGCTTTTAATATGAGAAAGTCTTGTTTGTGCTTGCTATAGGTCAGTTCCCTGAAACCACCAAGCTCTGGCAACACAAACACTACTATCTAGGCCTCCTCAGGCCTCAGTCTCTTTGTCCTCTCTTTCTGACTACAGCTTAGAGAATCTCTATCAACAGATTCTCCTCTAAGAGAAGTCTCCCTGCGATTTACGTGCATCTCCCCACCAATCGGCTTTCCCCCATCTCTTAGTTTAAAAACTGCTCTACAGCCTTTTAAATGTTTAGTGCCAGTAGTCTGGTTCCACCCTGGTTTAGGTGGAGCCCATCCTTCCTGTATAGGCTCCCCCTCTCCCAAAAGTGTCCCCAGTTCTTGATAAATCCAAACCCCTCTTCCCTACACCATCGTCTCATCCACGCATTGAGACTCTGAAGCTTTGCCTGCCTACCTGTTCCTGCGCATGGAACTGGAAGCATTTCCAAGAATGCCACCATAGAGGTCCTGGATTTCAGGCTCTTTCCTAGCAACCTAAATTTGGCCTCCAGGACATCTCTCCTACCCTTCCCTATGTCATTGAGACCTACATGTACCACGACCACCGGCTCCTCCCCAGCACTACACATAAGTCTATCTAGATGCCTCTAGCATTTTGTCTCTTTTGCTCTCTGTTTCCCTCAAACACTGCTGTGGATGTCCCTTTAGGCAGATTCCTTATTCATGGGAGAATAGGTTTGTTGATTCTATAGCCCCACTCTAGCCAGGCAATCAGGTACATTTCTATCCAATTAGGCTTTCTCTGGGGAAGCTAATTAGTACTAGTAGTTACCAGAGTGCTGACCCCAAGTACAAGCTCTCAGCACCCTGTCACATCTCGCTGGACATAGGGCCCCAAAATATCCATTAGTGATCACTAATCTCTCTGTGTCCCAGCTTTTGGGGTCTGATTGTGAATTTTTTCCATATTACTGTACTGTGCTAGTGCCCATACACCTTGCAGATAGGAGAAAGTGACTGCAAAATGTTGTCCATAGCAACACTAGTAATATGAGATGTATGAGACTGAAATACCTCCTGGGAATTAAGTCCTTCCAAAAACAGTGGTCCCCAGGATACTGTCAATGGATGAACTGTCAATGAACAACAGACCTGACAAGTATCTGGGGTTTCCTGACTGCTTAGGCTGTGCCTTTCTATTGGTTACTACAGTTCTGTGCCTCTTTTCCCCCAGGCTTTCTATTGAAGCATTAGAGGCTGTGCTTCTCAAGGCTATGAATGAGAAGCTGATACGAACTCTCTGGAAGCAGAAAACTTGGATGCTTCTTGAAAATCCGCAGACTCACCACGAGGGGGTGTGTTTGCTGGTGAGGTAAGAGATCTAGGAGACAGCACTTCATCCTCAGGGATCGGCAACAAATAGAGTGACTGACAGGGAACTTTCAGGTATAGCTTTGTGCGGGGTGCCCTGGGTGAGAAACACAGAGCTTCCATGCGTAGGTTTTAGAGTTGTATGGTCATAGCAGCTAAGCTTTTGAAGTGCACAGTCTGCCCCATAAGTGGTTCCTTTTGTCTTCCAGGGTTCTGCAAAGATCTGGACTAATAACAGTGGAGATCATACAGAGCCTCCTTCCCTGGGTAAATTCCCCATCAGAAAACCAGCGAGTCACCAGCACAGCTTTCTTTGCTCAGGTATGAGCAGTTCCACCATTAGGCTGTTATCTGTTGTTTACCTTTCTCTGAGGAATTGTACAGTTCAGTTCATAGGAATTCATTTTAGATAGTAGAATGTGTCCTTTATAAGGAAATCTCATAAGGAACTTCATGACACCTTTCTTAATCATTTTCTCTTTGTTATTTTTGGGGCCTATACTAGCCTAGCCTAGCTGCCTATTCTAGTTGCTGGTTAAGAGAGAGTGAGCAAGATATAGATAGGCTACGTCTACATTGGCAAGATTTTGCGCAAATAGGGTATGTCTACATTACAGCACTAATTCGAATTAACTTAATTCAAATTAGTTAATTTGAAATAAGCTAATTCGAATGAGTGCATTTAGACCTAAAAACTAATTCGAATGAGCATTTTGCTAATTCGAAATAGCATGTCCACATTGAGTGGACCCTGAACCGAAGTTAAGGCTGGCCAGAACCAGTGCCGTCAGGGCATCAGGTTAGGACTTAAGGTGTGGAGCTGCTTCCTCAGGCTAGCCGAGGGCTGTGCTTAAAAAGACCTGACCTCCACCCCGGACAGACAGTTCTCAGGATTCCCCGCTTGCATGTCTAACTCGATGGGGACATCAAAGCAGTCCTGTCTTGGAGTGCCCTGAATGCCCACACTCGGCACATTTCAGCACTCGACCATCAGCCCGGCTGCACTTGCCGCAGGCTGCCATCTGGGGGAGGTCAATCAGGGGGCTATCAGGATCCAGGAGGCCCTACAGGAAAGCTTCCACCCCGAGGAGCCCGCAGAGCCACCCCAGTCCTCCCCCTCGGGGGCTCGTGCCCCATTCCTCCCTCACCTCCTTCCACTTACCCTTCCCGAGCCCCCTCTTCCTGATGTAAAAAATAAAGGATATGTGTTCAAAAATAGAAACTCTCTTTATTTAACAAAACTGGGGGCGGAGGGGATTAAACTCTGGGGGACTGGGAAAAGGAGGTGGGAGAGGGGAAGAAAGAGGGTGGGAGAGGGGAGGTGGAAACCTGGGAGGAGGGAGCTGGAAGGGGGAAGCCAGGGGAAGAAGGAGGAGGAGAAGTATCAAACTATGGTACGCCATATCTTCAGAACTGTGTACAGATGTGGTCTTCTCACCTCAAAAACGATATGGCCTTGGAAAGGGTTCAGAAAAGGGCAAGTACAATGATTAGGGGTTTGGAACAGGTCCCATATGAAGAGAGGCTAAAGAGATTGCGACTTTTCAGCTTAGAAAAGAGGAGACTGAGGGGGGATATGATAGAGGTCTATAAAATCATGAGTGGTGTGGAGAGGGTGCATAAAGAAAAGTTCTTCATTAGTTCCCATAATATAAGGACTAGAGGACACCAAATGAAATGAATGGACATCAGGTTTAAAACTAATAAAAGAAAGTTCTTCTTCACACAAAGTTCTTCTTATAGTCAACCTGTGGAACTCCTTGCCACAGGAGGCTTTGAAGCCTAGAACTATAACAGAGTTTAAAGAGAAGTTAGATAAATTCATGGAGGTTGGGTCCGTGGAGTGCTATTAGCCAGGGGGTAGGAATGGTGTCCCTGGCCTCTGTTTGTGGAAGGCTGAAGATGGATGGCACGAGACAAATGGCTTGGTCATTGTCTTCGGTCCATCCCCTCTGGGGTACCTGGTGTTGGCCGCTGTCGGCAGACAGGCTACTGGACTAGATGGACCTTTGGTCTGACCCAGTACGGCCATTCTTATGTTCTTATGTACTAAGCGCAGGGCTCAGGGTCGGGGGTCTCACTGGAACAACTTGATTTTCATGCAAACCTGCTCCTGGGTTTGGATGTGGCCTTTGGTGGCCAGGCTGGCAGCTATCCTGCCCTAGACGGCTGCATTCCTGTGCCTAGTGTGGAGGTCGTGGACGCTGGAGGCCTCCCCCCAAACCTCGATAATGTCCACGATCTCTGCACTAGACCAGGCAGGCGCCTGCCTCTTGTGGCCCTGGGCAGGCTCCTAGGAGCCGCCAGCCTGGTCCTGGGAAGAGGCGGAGGGCTGGGTGGCAGCGGGTGGCTGGCTCATGCCATGCCAGGTGCAGGGTCTGCTGGCTGGGTGCTGGCAGGCTTGCCACTGGCACAGGCACTGTAGCCAGACCATGCCCCTTTAAGGGCTCTGGGGCTGGGAGAGGGGCAGAAAAGTTTCCCTGGTTTGGCCCAGAGTGGCCATCAGGGCAACCTGATTAGGGTTAGCCTCCAACTAGTTCGAATTAAGTGGCTACACAGCCCTTAATTTGAACTACACAATTCGAACGAGGCGTTACTCCTCGTAGAATGAGGTTTACCTAGTTCGAATTAAGCGCTCCGCTAGTTCGATTTAAATTCGAACTAGCAGTTTGTATGTATAGCCGCTATTAAAGTTCATTCGAACTAACGGCTGTTAGTTTGAATTAACTTTGTACTGTAGACATACCCATACTTTTAACGCAAGAGTTTTTGCGTTAGAATATTTGCGCAAGAGAGCGTCTACACTGGCATGTGCTGTTGCGCTAAGAGGCGCTTTTCTGCAAACTCATCCATGCCAGAATAGACGCTCTCTTGCGAAAGAAAGCTCCGATGGCCATTTTAGCCATTGGGCTTTCTTGCACAAGAAATTAATGTGGCCTGTCTACACTGGCCTCTTGCGCAAGAACAGTTGCACAGGAGGGCTTTTTCCTGAGCGGGAGCATCATAGGTTTTGCGCAAGAAGCACTGATTTTAGACATTAGAATGTCAGTGTTCTTGTGCAAGAACTCCCCACCAGTGTAGACAGGCAGCTGCTTTTGCGCAAAATCATGCCAATGTAGATGTAGCCATAGAATTTGAATTACTAGACCTTTTCTGACAATTCCTAGGGCTAATACTGACCAACAGCTCCTGATTTTGGTCTAGCTCAGCAAATCTTCTAAATGAATCTAGTGTCCTAATACTATAAAATAAGCAACATACAAATACATTAACATATATCTTAGATTCTCATGAATGTAGAATAATAGATTCATAGATCATTAGAACTGGAAGGGATCTTGAGAGGTCTTCGAGTCCAATCCCCAGCCATCACGGCAGGACCAAGCACAGTCTAGATCATCCCTGACAGGTGTTTGTCTAACCTGCTCTTAAATATTTCTAGTGATGCAAATTCCACAACCTCCTGAGGCAATTTATTGCAGGGTTTAACCACCCTGACAGGCAGGACGTTTTTCCTGCTGTCCAACCTAAACTTCCCCTGATGTAATTTAAGCTCATGGCTTCTTATCCTATCCTTAGAGGCCAAGGAGAACAATTTTTCTCCATCTTCCTTAAAACATCCTTTTAGAAACTTGTATTATCTGAGTACTTCAAAATGAGAATGTAGTATCTGAGTGCCTCAAAACTCGTTAAAAGTATGTATCCCTACAACACCCCTGTGAGGCAGGGAAACACTATTAGTCCCATTTTGCAAACAGGAAACTGATGCACAGAAGGCCTAAGTGACTTGCCCAACATCATCTAGGAAGTCTTTGAGGGTGCAGGAAATTGAACTGGAACCTCCTAAGTCCTAGGCTGCTGACCACTGGAGCATCCTCCCTCTCCACAGCCTTGCTATAACGTCTGTGTCATATTTCACATTTACGCTAAGTCGCTATTTTAGAGGCTCATCTGGTGGTTCTAGGAATCTGTTTGTGCCCCCAAATCTTTCTACACCCCACCTAGGAAAGGAGTCACAAACGTGGGTTTTCAAGGTCTGCCTAGAGAGGCCTCATGAAAGCTGCCAATCAGAGCCCAGCTGGCTCAGATCTATGGAGCTACAGGGCTTTATTAGGTCAGTTCCTTTCAGGAAGTGGAGGGCCAAGAAAGGATGCTATTCTCTGGCCAAACCAATTCACAGGGGTTTATTTCAGGCAGCATTTTCTGAAGCTGAATTTGCAGAGAGAGAGTCCTTACGAGCCTTCAACATATAATTCGAGGGAGAAACTGAAAGTGGCCCCATAGGAAGAACCCAAGGAAAAAGTAGCAATAAACTGAAATGAAGCAATGACTCGCTGCTATTTCTAGGTTGGAACCAAGAGTAGTGGGCAGGCCCAGGTTCCCCAGTGGCATAAACCCGATGAAGGGGACAAGGCTTATGGAGAGGTTGAACAAAGAACAGAATATAAAGGGTCCAGAGTTGGGGCTGAAGACCCTAGTGAGGGCAACAGGACCTAAAAGGCATTTGTTTGGACTTTGGGACTTGGCCAGAGGGCTGAGCCATGGAAGACTCACTAAGATCGACTGGCAGGATGCACCTGGGAGAGAAAAGGACTGTGGTATCAAATGCAGTCACTGAGAGGCTTTCAAGGGATGAGCAATCCCCCATTATAGTGCCTAAAAGGAAAAAATCCATGTTTTTAACACAGTACTCATTCATATAGAATAATAAATTACAGTGTATTACGTGTCTCCTCAAATTATATTCGCTATCTTAATGAACAGATTAGAGCTAATGGACATGTTGATTTTATTTCAGCTAATGACTGATCCCATACTCAGGGAGAAGAAGACCCTTAAGTCTGCCTTACATATATTAGAAGAAAGGTCACGGGACAATAACAGCATTGTCCGTCAAATGGCTGTAAGAGGCCTAGGCAATTTAGTCTATGGGGCACCTGAGAAGGTAAGATAGAATACTGAATACAATGCAGCATAACTAGAGAAACTAAAGGAAACAATTGCTCAGGATTTACAGAGGCCATGCACAATGCACTAGGCCAACTTCTGCTCTCTCATACCCCTGTAACCTCTTTGCAGTCAATACACAGCAGGTTTGTTCCCTTGGTAAGCTGGGCATAAGGAAACAATATGGACTTAATATGATCATATGTAAATGTATACTCCCAGGAATGACGAGTGTAGGCTTTATTTCCAAGATGAGAGATTCTATTCCAGGAAACAGAGACACTAAAAAACTCAAATCATGATAGATAATCAGCTGAACGTAAGCGCCCAGTACAAAGCTGTGACCAAAAGAGCTGAGGTGATCCTCGGAGGCATAGACAGAGGGATTCTGAATAAGAATAAAGAAGTTATTTTACCTCTGCTTATGGCACTGGTGTGAGAACTGCTAGAATACTATGTCAGGATCATGCCTGCAATTCAAGAAGGATGCTGATAAATTGGAGAAGAGTCACAAGAATTTTCAAAGGGCTAGAAAATGTGCCTTTAGATTCAATGGGGGGGGGGGGGGGGGGGCGGGGAATGAAGCTAAACTAATTCAGACTGCTAGTAAGGCATACATTTTAATGGTAATTTTAATCATTGGAACCATTTACCAAGGGTTGTGGTGGGGTCTCTATCAGTAGCAACTTTAAAAACAAGATGGGCTGTTTTTCTAAAAGAGGTGCTCTAGTCAAACAGACATTATTTTGGGGAGGTTCTGTGTTGTGAAGGAGGTCAGACTGAATGATCACAATGGTCCCTTTTGGCCTTCAAATCTAAGTAATTAGAAATCTAATAGGATTACATAGGCGTAATATGGCACAGAGTTTGGCTTATTGTAGCTAGTACCTGATGTAAAATATAGCTATAGGTCACTAGGGGGGCAGATGAAATTCCCACTGCTTCATAATTGCTAAAAAAAACATATTAGAAATGTGGTTAGTGGAAAGTGTTTTTTAATGTCATACGTCTGAACAGGTGAAAAAGTACAAGAAGTTTCTTCTGGAGGCACTGATCAGGACTTTAGAAGACACTTTCAGTTCTGAAGTCGTCGAAAGCATGAAGGCACTGGCCAAAGTCCTTAAGGAGCTGAAAGGGAAGGACATAGGTTCTTCCTTCAGAGACCTCACCACACAGATCCGGAAGTACTTCGATAATGTACGTGAACAGAAGCCTTCAACCCCAGTTCAGCTGACATTGATGAGGCTCCATTTACAATGCATGATGTGTCCTCACTGGGCATTGTTCATGTCAGAATGAAGTGATTTTAGGCCTTAGGGAAGAGATGTGTTTTATGGAGGAGCAGAGAATTAAGAAAATGAGGATGCCATCCCTGCTCCTTCAGTCTCACCCTTCTGTTCATCTTTATTTCCAATGAGAATGGCAAAGGAAGTATGAATACTAGATTAGGTAGCTGCATAACACGGAAAATGGGCATACAGGGTGTAATAGACTGTTTTGGGCCTGCTCCATACGATTTTTTGTCAGATGGTTGAAATTATTCCATTTTGCAGAGAAGTTTGAGATTTCAAATTTTGGTTTTGTTCCTATTTGGGGGACACAGCCCCCAGCCCAAATTTCAAAACTCTTTGTGAAACAGTAATACTATTCTCAACCCAGCTCTACTGGGAGCCTTGCCTGAGGGCAGTCTACTGGCAGACTATGCTGGAGACAGGGAACCTGGAAACACTGGGAATTAGAGGTGCCAGGGTGCACATTTCCTGGCTCCTTGTCAGCCTGCCAGACAGGCTGTTCTGAAGGTGAGGGCCAGGAAGCCCAAGATCCCAGTCAGCCTGCTAGATGGGTCACCAAGAAGCTGACCAAGTACCCCTACTTGGCTTCTGGAAGAATTTTGTCAAAATTGAACTGTCTTCAAAGTATTTTGATGAATCAACACATTTGGCCCAAACTTGATTAATTCCAGTTCTTCTAAACTTCTGTCGTTGGAATCACTCTACTCTAATGTAGAAGAGACAGCTGTGCTAGATACATGATGTGGTTATTTCTTCGTTACCAACCTGTGTGGCTTTCTTGGCTATAGGAGGACAACACTCTTCGTGCATTGGCCTTTGTCCTGTTTGGTATCCTGGCCGGCTCTGCAAAGAGAAAATGGAAGGACTATTTTGCCAAGCAGGTTAGACAGAGCTGGGTCACGCTTCTTATGCACCTGCAAGATCCAAGCCCTGAGGTTTCAATGGTAAGAATGACAGTGACTTAATTACTAAGCAAAAAGAATCTTCCTCCTGATGCCAGGGGAGCTCTGCTATTCCTTCCCGCAGTGGAGACCTAAATTCTTCCCTCAGTTCATTGCCCTCCTTTTGAGTTAATCCCAGACAGGCTGGTCCTTAGCAGCCAGGGTTGTCTCACTGGAGTTCAGGATAGGTCATGGGTCTGATCCCAAGAGTTCATTCCTGCCTATCTCTGCACCCCACGTTCCTGCCTCCCCACAACAGAGGAAAGACCACAGCTATGCCTAGTGAAGCAGCTTTCATAGCTACATCCGTTCTGAAAAAACATTGCTGCTATCTCCAGTTTTCAGTATTATAAAATCATAGAACCATAGGTTTGGAGGAGACCTCAGGAGGTCACTGAGTCCAACCTCCTGCCCAAAACAGGACCAGCCTCAACTAAACAATCCCAGCCAGGGCTTTGTCAAGCTAGGACTTGAAAACTCTAGATTTAGAGGTTCCGTTGCCTCCCTAGGTAACCCATTCCAGTGCTTCACCACCTTCCTAGTAAAATAGTTTTTCCGACTATCCAACCTAGACCTCCCCCACTGTAACTTGAGACCATTGCTCCTCATTCAGTCATCTAGTACCACTGAGAACAGCCTCTCTCCATCCTCTTTGAAATCCCCCTTCAGGTAGTTAAAGCCTTCTATCAAAGCTCCCCTCACTCTTCTCTTCTGAAGACTAAATAATCCCAAATCCCTCAGCCTCTCCTTGTAAATCATGTGTTCCAGCCTCCTAATCATTTTTGTTGCCCTCCGTTGGACTTTCTCCAATGTATCAACATTTTTTAAGTAATGGGGTGCCCAGAATTGGATGCAATACTCCAGAAGTAGAATCCCTTTCCCCCTATTAAAGTCATGCTGGCATATTTTCTGTCTATTACTTCAGGGGAATCCCTTTTATTCTTCGGGTAGATGAGCAGTCAAGGACATGAGTTCCATTTGAATGAGCACAATACGTGTTATGGAACAATTCAATGGTGCAACCCTCTTTTTCAGGAGTGCAGAGCTACATTTCATCTCTGTGCCCCATTTTTGGGACTGAAGAGGCTCCAAACTATACTTAATGAGCATCTTAGTTGGAGAACCGAGCTGAACCCTGAGGAGCTCCAGATGGATATCTGCAGACACCTTGTGAGTGACCTATAGAATTATATGAGATTATTGACAGCATAGGCTTGTGGTGTAGAAGCAGGGGGAATGTGTGATGGGCAATGGAAGTATCTATGGGTATGTCTACGCTACAAAGTTAGTTCGAACTAACTTTCATAGGCGCTACACTAGCGCTCCGTTAGTTTGAATTTAATTCGAACTAACGGAGCGCTTAGTTCGAACTAGGTAATCCTCATTCCACGAGGATTAAGCCTAGTTCAAACTTACTAGTTCGAATTAAGGGCTGTGTAGCCCCTTAATGCGAACTAGTGGGAGGCTAGCCCCCCCCAGGTTTCCCTGGTGGCCACTCCGGCCAACACCAGGGAAACTCGTATGCCCCCCTCCCGGCCCCGGACCCCTTAAAGGGGCACGGGATGGCTACGGTGCCCATGCCAGGTGCAAGCCTGCCAGCACCCAGCAGGCAGACCCTGCACCTGGTGCGGATCGAGCCACCCACCTGATGCCTCCCAGCCCTCCCCCTCTTCCCGGGACCAGGCTGGCGGGTCCTGGGAGCTTGCCCGGGACCGCAAAAGGTGGGCTCCCTCCTGGGCTAGTGCGGACATCGTGGACCTCGTCCACGATCTCCGCACTAGGCACAGGAAGGTGGCCGGCTAGGGCAGGAGAGCTGCCAGCCTGGCCACCCAGGAGCAGGAGTGCATGAAAATCAAGGTGGTCCACTGAGACCCCCGACCCTGAGCCCTGAGCTTACAATGGCCATCCTGGGTCAGAACAAAGGTTCATCTATCCCAGTAGCCTGTCTGCCGACAGCGGCCAACCCTAGGGACCCTGGAGGGGATGGACCGAAGACAGTGACCAAGCCATTTGTCTCGTGCCATCCCTCTCCAGCCTTCCACAAACTTTGGGCAGGGACACCACTCCTACCCCCTGGCTAATACCTCTCCATGGACCCAACCTCCATGGCTTGATCTCACTTCCCTTTAAACTCTGTTTTAGTTGTAGCCTTCACAGCCTCCTGCAGCAAGGAGTTCCACAGGTTGACTCTGTGCTTTGTGAAGAACAACTTTCTGTTACTAGTTTGAAGCCTGTTACCCATTCCTTTCCTTTGGTGTCCTCTAGTCCTTCTTTATGGGAACTAATGAAGAACTTTTCTGTATGCACCCTCTCCACCCAACTCCTGGTTTTAGAGACCTCTATTCTGTCCCCCCTCCGTCTCCTCTTTTCTAAGCTGAAAAGTCCCAGTCTCTTTAGCCTCTCTCCATATGAGACCTGTTCCCAACCCCTGATCATTTTAGTTGCCCTCCCCTCTGCCACCCTCTCTCTTCCCCTCTCCCACCCCCTTTTCCCAGTCTCCCCCAGTTTTGTTCAATAAAGACAGATTCCATTTTTGAACACAATTGTCCTTTATTTTGTACATCAAGAAGAGGGGCTAGGGAAGGGTAAGTGGAAGGAGTTGAGGGCGGAATGGGGTACGCGCCCCCGATGGGGAGGACTGGGCTGGCTCTGCGGGCTTTTGTGGTGGAAGCTCTCCTGCAGCCCCCCAATTGCCCCATCTCCCCAGATGGCAGGCTGCGGCAAGTGCAGCCGGTCTGATGGCCAAGTGCTGTGATGTGCCCAGTGTGGGCACTCCGGGCACTCCAAGCCAAGACTGCTTTGCAAGCGGGGCACCCCTGAGAACTGTCTGTCCGGCGTGGGGGTTGGGACCCTTTAAGCACAGCCCTCGGCTAGCCTGAGACAGCATCTCCACGCTCTTAGTCCTCCTCTGATGTCCTGCCGGCACTGCTTCCGGCCATCCTTAAGCCCGGTTCAGGGTCCACTTAATGTGGACATGCTAGTTCGAATTAGTAAAACGCTAATTCGAACTAGTTTTTTAGTCTAGATCCGTTAGTTTTAATTAGCTTAGTTCGAATTAAGTAATTCGAACTAAGTTAGTTCGAATTAACGTTGTAGTGTAGACGTACCCTATTAGAGTGGGATACAGGACTGAGGGTGAGAGGAATGTAAATCTGCCATAGATTCCCACTTTCCCCACTTCTACACAGCCTCCTGTCCTTTCTTTTATTTACTTGTTTAAATTAAAAAAAAAAGTCTGAGTGAGTCCAATAACTGACAGCAGTGGCAAGAGGAACACAGACTGTTTACTTGTGGTTTGTAAAGGCATGTGTTGGCAGTCAAAGGGCATTTCTAGCCAGAGAGAGCTCATGTGTCCCTGATTTTCTCTAGGCCAAAGAGAAGGCTGAGCTACTGGAGAACTTTTACAAAAGCACCATCACATACTTCTGCAGCAGCTGGGAAGAGATCCGGGCAGTTGCAGCCAAGTTAGCTGGTGAGAGAAAGTGTGCCGTGTCCCTTTTGGTATTCCCTTTGAGGTAGACAGAAAAAGTCCCTGTGTGCAGCACTGAGCTACTATTAATCTCTCCGTGCTGTGACTTCTCATGCATAAATGGAGATGTTAATGTTCTCCTACTTCTCCAGTGTGGTGTTAGGAGGAATTTGTAATTTGCAATAGAATGCTTTGAGATGGCGCAGTCATTTAGTAGCAGAGGCTGGCACACTGTCACGTAGGGTATGTTTATTCTCCGATCAAACTAGTGTGCTAAAAATAGAGTAGCTGTGGCAGGAGTAGCAGGAGGGGTTAACTATTCCAAGGATGATCCCATCCAAACCCAAAAGTCTGTTCTCAAGGTGGCTAGCTCCTCCGACTGCTTCTGTCATCTGACCTGCACTCTATTTTTAGTAGTCAGAGTTAGTGTGGACTCAAACTATAGACCTAAGCTCAGTGTTGTTCACTGTTCCTTACTGGTGCTTCATCACTGGGAGGTAGGCAGGCCACCGCCACACAGTGCCTGCTGTTGCAGGTTCCTGATTGCCTTGCCCAGGAAGCACTAGATTCCTCCCCTTTGGCCCTGTGCCATCCTTTCCTTAGCACACCCATGCAAGCCAGGCAAGCATTGTGGCCTAATTAATTTATCCATGTGAGATCCTTGCTTAGTACGCACTTATTCCTGGCCCCAGCCCTTTGTTCACACCACTAGATTAATACACTATCCTAGTATATCTCCACTAACTGACAGCAGTGGCAAGAGGAACATAGATTGTTTAAAGCAAATGAGGTTTTATGTAAACATTCTTAATTTTTTTCTCTTCAGTGTGGACGCTAAACTTTTCTAGTATTTTCTTGCCTACAGCTCACCTTAGACCCACAATAGAAGCCAAAGGGCCAATGTTATCACCTTGCACTTAACAAGAGAAGGTTTTTTATTGATGTTTATTTTACACTGCTTATTTAGGCATCATCCTGGAACATACGGACACCAAGAATATGAAATGGCTGGACATGGAACATCTGTTGACCTGTAAGTAACAAATACAGGTGAAATCCTATTCATTAGTGAGTTATAAAGAAATTTAGCTGACAAGCAAGCAGTAACTGATACCACAGGTGTGAAGTGCATCAGCCACACATCAAAGGACAGATTCAGCTTTAGTCTGCTCTGAAAGAGGTACGTCTACACTACAGCGTTAATTCAAGTTAACTTAATTCGAAATAGTTAATTTGAATTAAGCTAATTCGAATTATGCATCTATACACAAAACCTATTTCAAAATAGCATTTTGTTCTTTTGAAATAGCGCGTCCACACTGAGTGGACCCTGAACCGAAGTTCAGGCTGGCCGGAACCAGTGCTGGCAGGGCATCAGGTTAGGACATAGTGTGTGGGGCTGCTGCCTCAGGCTAACTGAGCTCCGTGCTTCACGGGACCCTACCCCCACCCCGAACAGACAGTTCTCAGGGTTCCCCGCTCGCTTGTCTACCCCGATGAGGGAGAGCAAAGCAGTCCTGTCTTGGAGTGCCCTGAGTGCCTGCACTCGGGACACCACAGCACTCGGCCACATGGAGCCAGAGCTGCCCCTGGGCACACCGGTGCGTCTCGTAGGGTTGTTGCCATCAGCCCAGCTGCACTTGCTGCAGGCTACCGTCCGGGGAGTCCATCGGGGGGCTGTCAGGATCCAGGAGGCCCTGCAGGAGAGTGTCCACCCCGAGGAGCCTTCAGAGCCACCCCGGTCCTCCCCACCGGGGGCTCGTGCCCCATTCCTCCCTCACGTCCATCTACTTACTCCTCCCTAGCCTCCCTTCCTGATGTCAAATAAAAGACATGTATGTTCAAAAATAGAAACTGGGTTTATTGAACAACAGGGTGAACCTCTGGGGAGACTGGGAAAAGGAGGTGGGAGAGAGGAATAGAGTGGGTGGGAGAGGGGAGGGTGAAACCTGGGAGGAGGAAGTTGGAAGGGAGAAGCAAAGGGAAGAAGGGGGAAGGGAAGATCAGGGCCCAAGGTTGGGGGTCTCACCGCACCAACTTGATTGTCATGCAAACCTGCTCCTGGGTTCGCATGTGGCCTTTGGTGGCCAGGCTGGCAGCTATCCTGCCATTGACGGCCGTGTTCCTCTGTCTAGTGCGGAGATCATGGATGCTGGGGCATCCCTCCCAAACCTGAATAAGGTCCATGATCTCCACCCTGGACCAGGAAGGCACCCGCCTTCTCCAGCCCCTGTCAGGCTCCTGGGTGCTGGCAGACTGCTCCTGAGGAGCAGTGGAGGGTTGGCTGCCAGTGCCTTGCTGGCTCACGTTTTGTGGCTACTGGCTCAGGGGCCCCGGTGGCCACTGCTGGCTCTTGGCTGGTAGGCTTGGATCTGGCACGGGCCAGGGTCTATCCCTTTAATGGCTCTGGGGCCAGGGGGAGAGGAGAGGAAGTTTTCCTGGTTGTGCCCAGAGTGGCCACCAGGGCTCCCTGGGAAGGGCTGGAGGCCCCCTATTTTGAATTAATTGTCTACACAGCACTTAATTTGAAATAGCTATTTCAAATTTGGTGTTACTCCTCGTAGAATGAGGTTTACCAAATTTGAATTAAGCGCTCTGCTATTTCGAATTAATTTCGAAATAGCGGTTTGCATGTATAGATGCTATTAAAGTTAATTCAAAAGAACAGCTGTTATTTTGAATTAACTTTGCGGTGTAGACGTACCTGGAGGAAACTGCAGCCAGTGTGATATAAGTCAGTGCATCTCCTGGCTACCCTGGCAATGCCTCTTCCCAACCTGTGTGATCCACTCTTTGGGCTCCATCGGCTCCCTGGGAGCCACTTTTTGCTACCCCAAACTCCACACCATCAGATTTATTTCTGTCAGGAGATGTAAAATAACTTAAAAGCAGAAGCTATTGAGTCAATGGAGCACCTTCCAATTGGATGAGTTTCTGGTAGGGTCAGGGTCTCCCCTCTCCCCCCTCCTCCATCTCAGTTTGGAGCTTGGAAGGATCCCAATGGAGGAACCTAAAGCTTTGTTTGTACAGAGAGCTTCTGGAGCTTGGTACTCACTGGTACTAAATCTCCAGCTACTGCAGGCATAGGTGACTATATGAAAAGTGAGTCATATTCTCTGTAATTCCAGCTCTCCAGGTCCTACAGAATGACCCAAGTCCCATTGTCCAGCTGGTGGCAACTCAGGTCCTAAGAGACATCTGACCTGGATGAGTGCTGGGGGAATGAAGCACAGACAAATAGAAGAAAGAGCTCCTGCTTCTGTTTCCAGCTTGCACATCATATACTTGGGTGGGAAGCTAGACTGAACGCTATATCTGCTAGCTGTCTATGGGGTAGGGGAGTAGTATAAGGGCCCTACCATCAATCAAACATTAGCCCCGCCCCCTGACCCTGGAAGTCCCCCCCCCGACTCCCCGGAAGTCCCTTCTCCCTTGTCACTGGCAGTCCCGCCCCTGGAGGGTAGTACATCCGGGTCGAGAGGGACAGGTGACCGGAAGTAAAAAAGGATGTCATGTGACCCCGGTTAGGCCCGTCCCCTGTCACCGGAAGTCCCGCCCTTGGGGGTAATACATCCGGGGTCAAGAGGGGCAGGTGACCGGAAGTAAGGGGTGTCATGTGACCCCTCTAAGGACTTGCCCCTCCTCCCTCTACCAATCAGGAAGGGCTTTCCCCGTAGGAACGCCCCGCGAACCGCTTTGACCAATCGGGGGGCAGTTCCGGGAACGGATGACCCGCCCAGAAGTGGGTCGTGTGACCCCTCTAAGAACTCAACCCGCCTCCCTCCACCAATCAGGAGGAGTTTTTTCCCTGTAGGACCGCCTCGTGAACAGCTTTGACCAATCGGGGGGCAGTTCCGGGAACGGATGACCCGCCCAGAAGTGGGTCGTGTGACCCCTCTAAGAACTCACCCTGCCTCCCTCTACCAATCAGGAGGGTTTTTTTCCCTGTAGGACCGCCCCACAAATCGCTTTGACCATTCGGGGGGTGCAGTTCTGGGACCCGTTGACCAGACCGGAAGCTGGTCGTGTGACCCCTCTAAGAGCTTCCCGTGACACCCTCTGTCAATCAGAGCATAGCACTTCCCCATAAGTTCTAGCGCCACACAAAAGAGGCCATCTTGTTCCAAGATACAGCTAGGACACCGCAGCGGCACGCCCACGCTGTCTGAGCACGTTCCGCTCAAGCAGAGGCGGCAACAATACCTGCAAGAGTAGTCATGACTGTATACTGTGTGGCAAAACTCACAATAATTTTTCGCTCCGAACAACTTTTTCACATCCAGAACCCCATAGTAATGCTCATCTCCGCCAAGCGCCGCGCGCCCGGGGCCGGCGCTCCCCCCGCAAGCGCCACGCACCCGGGGCCGGGGCCGGCGCTCCCCCCACCAAGCGCCGCGCGCCCGAGGCCGGGGCCGGCGCTCCCCCTGCCAAGCGCCGCGCGCCCGGGGCCGGCGCGCCCCCCCGTGCAAGCGCCACGCGCTATGTGCCCAGGGCCAGGTCAGCCCCGAGCACCTGGCGGGTGCATGCAAATGCCCCTGCGGGCGCCATAGCGCCCGTGGGCACCGTGTTGGGGACCACGGACCTACGGCAATAACAGTATTTAATAAGATTTCCAAACACAGTTCAGCACATAGGCCCTGGAGCTTGCAGTTTATACCCTCTGGAGTCCAAGTCAAACAGTCATGGTACCGCTGGGCTGGCGCATTTATGACACAACCCTCACAGTCCTCAAAAAGCTTTTCCCTAAGACAGTGACTAAGGACGGTATAAACACTAATGCGTACAATAGAGCGCATAACTTTTTTACGCTTATGATGTGGCACTGGCTCAACTAGGTCAATGCACAGCCACCTCCTGAATTCTTCATGGCCGTCATCCTAGGCGTTCTCTTCAATGCTTTGTATCGGTGTTGAGCAAAAACAAGGTGGGCCCGGTTTGTCTTCCTCGTCCGATGCAATGCTGTCCTGGGTCTGACGGTCAGCTAGAAAGGCATCGTCAAGCTGTCAAAAGATTGCCAGAAAGAAATAATGTAAGACGCTCTGGTCATTTTTTTTTTAAAGTTTACAAAATCCCGGATTCCTAACCCCATGATGCCCCAACTTCGATCTTTCATTTACCTATTTGGCTTCTTTTCCATGCGTCTTGTCCGACTCCTGGGAGCCATGGGCACCTTCTTCCTCCAGGCTATCTAGCTTGTCTGGCTGCATCGTGAGCGGTTGGGTTTCGGTGTCAGATATTGGTGTATCCATCAGCGGGTGGGTCAAAGGGCTCCCTTCAACTTCTCCTTCCTCCTCGGAACTGTCGCTGATGTAGCGCTTTCTTCTCGGCACCAAAACAAAGTTGGTGAAAGAAGCCATGTTTCCGCTCAGCGTTTGCACGCTCTCTGAAACACGCGCTCTTGGAACAAGATGGCCTCTTTTGTGTGGCGCTAGAACTTACGGGGAAGTGCTATGCTCTGATTGGCAAAGGGTGTCACGGGAAGCTCTTAGAGGGGTCACACGACCCGTCTCCGGTCTGGTCAACGGGTCCCGGAACTGCACTCCCCGGATTGGTCAAAGCGATTTGTGGGGCGGTCCTACAGGGAAAAACCCCCTCCTGATTGGTAGAGGGAGGCAGGGCGAGTTCTTAGAGGGGTCACACAACCCACTGCTGGGTGGGTCATCCGGTCCCAAAACTACCCCCCCGATTGGTCAAAGGGGTTCGCGGGGCGGTCCTACAGGGAAAACCCCCCTCCTGATTGGTGGAGGGAGGCGGGGCAAGTTCTTAGAGGGGTCACACAACCCACTGCGGGGCGGGTCATCCGGTCCCAGAACTGCCCCCCCGCTTGGTTAAAGCGGTTCGCGGGGCGGTCCTACAGGGGAAAAACCCTTCCTGATTGGTTGAGGGAGGCAGGGCGAGTCCTTAGAGGGGTCACATGACACTCCTTACTTCCGGTCACCTGCCCCTCTTGACCCCGGATGTATTACCCCCAAAGGCAGGACTTCCGGTGACAGGGGACGGGCCTAACGGGGGTCACATGACACCCGGTCAGCTGTCCCTCTTGACCCGGATGTACTACCATCCAGTGGCCGGACTTCTGGTGACAGGGGAGAAGGGAATTCTGGCGGTCAGGGGGCGGGACTTCCGGGATCAGGGGGCAGGGCTAACGTTTGATTGATGGTAGGGCCCTTATACTACTTAGGGGATTACACATGCCGGGGGAATTCACTAAGGGTGGCTTTAATTGGCATTTAAGCATCTAACTGTGGATTTTGGTGATTTCCTTTAGATATCCAGGGCCTTTAACTGTGCTTGTATTGTCCAGTCTCATAAGTTGCTGAGTGTCCTCAAACTCCCTCTGATGATATTGGGAGTTCAGAACACTCTGCCCTTCAAAGAAGGTACTCAGCAGATATCATTCGTCCTCCAAATTTAGAGGCTATGATCCTCCGCCTCATAGAAAAAGTTTCCTGAATAGTTAGGTTTCTAGTCTCTCTCAGCACTTTACTCTTGCCCTCCTGGGTTCTGGGCCTATGAGGAGTCACCAGACAACAGTTAGCAAAGGAGGGTAAAAGGCTGAGGGGGTCTGGGATATCATTGTCTGTGGTTCTCAATGGGGAGAGAATCTTCCTGTGATGGCTGAATATGGGAAGGGGATCAGTGTTTTCCCCTGTTGAATTGACACTTTCTGATAATTCACTATATTAGGTAATAGGAGTTCCCCTAATCTTGTGGTGTTTCCTGTTTTGGAGATTGTTTTCCATTCCATATCCAGCAGCTTAATCCCAACCCATGTTATTATATTTATTAAGGGGCATTGTACAAATGCTGATGACTCTTTAAGTTTATTTCTCAGGTGCTGGCCATGCTGTGTCTCACAAACAGTCACCTGTAAATAACCCTCCCCTGTAAATAATATAGTGTTTGTATTTACTGTGCACATGTTTCCAATTAAACTCTTTGAAGTATCTGTTTCAATTACTCAGGGGCCTGATTTCTTCTTTCAGAGTATGTCTACACTACAGCATTATTTCAAAATATCTTATTTCGAAATAGCGCGTCTACACACAAAATGCATTTTGAAATAGCGTTTTGCTATTTCGAAATAGCGCGTCCACACTGAGTGGACGGTGAATCGCATTTAAGGCCGGACATAACCAGGTCCGGCAGGGCATCAGGTCAGGAGTTACTTTGTGTGGCTGCTGCCTGAGGCTGTCTGAGGCCTGTGCTTAAAGGCACCCCCCTGGACAGCCAGTTCTCAGGTTTCCCTGCTTGCTTGCCTACCTCCATGAGGGACAGGAAACCATTTTGTCTCTGTGTGCTCTGGTTGCCTTCACTCGGGACATCACAGCACTCTGCAACGTGAAGCCAGAGCTGCCCCTGGGCACTCTGGTGCTTTTCGTGGACGCGTTGCTGCGGACCTGTCTGAACTTTCTGCAGGCTGCCATCTGAGAGGTCCATCAGGGGGCTGTCAGTATCCAGGAGGCCCTGCGGGAGAGCTTCCATCCTGAGGAGCCCTCAGAGCCTCTCTGGTCTGCCCCACTGGGGGCTTGTGCCTCATTCCTCCCTCACGTCCTTCCACTTACCTCTCCCTCAGCCCCCTTCCTGATGTCAAATAAAATACACGTATTTTCATGAACACAAACTATCTTTATTTAACAAAACCCCGGGGGAGAGGGGGGAGAATGAAACTCTGGTGAGACTGGGGAAAGGAGGCGGGAGAGAGGAGAAGAGAGGCGGGGAGAGGAGAGAGGGAAAACTTGGGGGGAGGAAGCAAGGGGAAGAAAGGGGAGGGGAAGGTCAAGGCTCAGGGTTGGGGGGCTCTCCAGACCAACTTGATTTTCATGCAAACTTGCTCCTGGGTTCACATGTGGCCTTTAGTGCCAGGCTGGCAGCTATCCTGCCATTGATGGCCGCATTCCTCTCTCTAGTGCAGAGATCATGGACATTGGGGGCAATCCCCCCAAACCTGAATAAGGTCCATGATCTCCACCCTGGACCAGGAAGGCGCCCGCCTTCTCCAGCCCCTGTCAGGCTCCTGGGAGCTGGCAGACTGCTCCTGGCGAGTGGTGGAGGGCTGGCTGCCAGTCTTTGCTGGCTCATGTTTGGGGGCCACTGGGTCAGGGGTAGTAACTGCTGGCTCTGGCCTGGCAGGCTTGGAACTGGCGCAGACACTGTGGCCAGAGTCAACCCCTAAAGGCTCCGGGGAGGGAGGAAGGAGAGGAGTGATCTTGGTTGAGGCTGGAGTGGCCACCAGGGCACCCTGGGAAGTGTCAAAGTCAGACAGGACTCACAGATTTGGCAGACTGCTCTGTTTATTTCAGCAAAGCTTTGCTAAAATGCATTCAGAAAATGTGAGTACCATACAAGGTTCAAACCCCTTGATTTTATACAGTCAAAAGGCCAAGTTAACAAGATCAAAGGGTGTGGCAAAACTTCACATTATTAGTGTGGTTAAGTATCTTCATTTCAATATCAAGCACACAGCAATCTCCTGGCTATATCTCCCTGATTATCTAGAATTACTTTCTGTCTAACACCTAATGTTTCTCTTCCTGTTAAACTCAGGCCCAAATTGGCTAGCACCTTGATCTGCATACCTACAATCAACATTAACATACTTTTCTTCTTCCTCTTAAAAGACAAACAGAATTCCTTCAACTTATTCAATTATTACAGTACAATTCATCTTTCTCCTACAGTATAATTCTTTCTACTTTCACAATCCCTCCTTTTGGTCAAGCCTCGCCTATGACCAACAATTACTGGGTTCCTTGCATTAACCGTTCTTTGTCTTTTTGTTCATTAGTGATATTTAAAATCATCAGATTAGCACTCTGGTGAGGGGACATGTCTGTGACATGTCTTGCACAGTTTTGGATACAACAGGAGATTAACTGAAAACATACAAACATTATTAAGATTCCAAATAGGATAGTCAGGGCTTCCTGAAACAACCAGTTTCCTATGCCAGAGAAATTGGACAAGTTACTTAGCCATTTTCACACGGAACTTGGCTCTTCGTTGGAAAGGTATGCAATCTTTTTTAAGTAGCTAGCGCGATCTATTCTATCATTGGTGTTGTCTGGTATATATACACAACATTCTTTGCCAATGAGAGCACAGGTCCCTCCTTTTGCTGCCAGCACTATATCCAATGCCTGACGGTTTTGGAGGACCACTTGTCTGATCGCTCCTGTTTCTTTGGCCAGGGCCCTTAAACTTTTTCCAGTTTCATTTTCCATGATTTTAACTACTGTTTGTAACCTCAGAAGCCTTTTTGCATGATGTATTACTCCCCCAAGTGGGTCAAAGGAACCACCAATAGCCTCTTCCCAAGTTAAAGGGCTTATGTGATTCACATACCATTGGGCATCCGACAAGTCCCTTCTTTTTCGCCTAAAATTACGGAGGCGTTCTCATGGGAAGGACTCTAACACTCGGAATTGTGGGAAGAGTTGGGCGGGATAACAGATACCTGACCAGTTAACTGGTAATGTGGTATAGGCCTTTGTTCCACAGACCCAATGATGCCCTATCAAAGCCGGGAAGGGTCGGTTGCACCCCTTTGCCATATAGGTGTCTACAAAGGAGGAGTAATATCCCCCGAAGGGCACACGGTGATTCTCCTTACGGGGAGTGGTGTTATTTGCATGGCATTAAAGATTGTACTGATGTTACAATATGCTGGAGACAACTGCTCCTCCCCAGATTCAGCCCCGTCCCATTACACACCAAACACCAGTGACCTTTTTTCTCCTCCACACTTATCCGTTTAGATACATTTATTCCCACAATTATTCCCACTGCTTCCCAAGTGTCATTACTGTTCCATGTCTTGTTAAACGGGTGAGGCCTGGGGAATTAAGTGGGATTGCCAAGACAGGAACCAGCTTGTGAGTGGGATGGAATGTGGCTGCAGACCCAGCAATTAGAGATATTAAGGGTCTGAGCGATCCATACTTGCTGGTGGATAAAAGAATTGTCATTGTCATTGTGGATTCCCCAGATCTTAAGACACCAGTGGCCGAGGAACAGGCCCCACCAGTGGCACATGTTGGAGGCAAGACCCTTTTGGTTCTGACAACCTCCACTGAGGGAACCGCAGTTACGGTTTTATGTCCACCAGGCAGCAGGCGCTAGGCTCACTACTGCTTCTTCTTGGGCCTTGCTTTTGGTCCTCATCTGCTTCAGGCAATCCTTACGCGAACGTAGGTTGTAAGGTATTGCAGGCTGTTCCTCTACGTCTTCTTCTGGAGTCAAAATTGACTCTGCATGGTCCTGAGGTGATGATTGGTCCGCTGGGGATGGTGCCTTCTTACACTGCGAAGCCTGTATCCATGCTGCGATGCCGGATAACTTAACAGCCGTCTGGGCAGTGAGCAGCACCTGATGCAGGCCCTTCCACCGGGGTTCCATGGCGTGTTTTCGTTGGTGGTGTCGTACGTAGACCCAATCACCTGTCTCGAGAGTGTGGCAGGCATCCGAGGTGGGTTCCGTCGGCCAGGCGGCTCGAACCTGTGAATGGAAGTGACTTACAGCTTGCATTAGTCCCTTGCAGTACTGAAGGAGTGTACTGTGAGTCAAGTTCAAGTCTGAGACTGGAGTAATGGTAGCCATTGTTCACATAAACAATTTCAAAAGGACTTAGTTTATGTCTTTGGGATGGTAGGGACAGTGCAGCAGGTGTGTGACATGTAACACACGATCCAGGTGCTGAACAAGTTGTTCAGTAAAACGTGTACCCCGGTCACTGGACAGAGTGGCAGGAGTTTCTTTGGCAGGCATAATATGATTTAACAAACATTTGGCAACAGACAGCGAATCAGCTTTGCGACAAGGAAAGACTTCAATCCAACCCGAAAATAAGCATACCATAACCCAAATAAATTCATATAGTTGACACACAGGCATTTGTACAAAATCAAGCTGCCAATGCAAGAACAGTGCTTGGGGCAGGCCCCAGAACCCTTGAGCTACCTTTACAGGTTTGCCAACATTGTAGCTTTGGCAAGTGGTACAGGCGGCACAGTGGTGAGCTGCAAAAGAGCTGAAATGGGGGGCCCACCATTCTGCCTTAGTTACAGCAGAGATCATACCCTCCTTTCCGACATGCGAAACGCCGTGTAGCAGGGCGGCCAGAGCTGGGTAGAGCGAAAAGGGGGCCACAAAGGCACCAATAAGGGGGCGCCAAAGGGAATCAGGGTGTAGAGAGCAACCCTGGGCGACCCAGGAGTCTTTTTCTGTTTCTGAGGCAGAGTCTTGGAGCAGGATGACTTTAGAAAGGGACTGCGGTGGTACAGAAACAGAAAGGGAACCGAGAAACGCACCTGGGGAAGGTTCTATGGCAGCATTACCCTTAGCAACATCAGTATCTGCTGTGGAGTGACCAGGGCACTTAACAATAGCTAATGCAGATGGGAGTGCGTACAGGAGAGCAGCAATGTAGGGGCCATTCTTGATAGGGGTACCAGCAGAGGTAAGGAAACCCCGAGCTTGCCAGAGGGTGCCAAAGTCATGTACAACCCCAAAAGCATATGGAGAATCAGTATAAATGGTGGCGGAGCGTCCCTCAGCCAGAAAGCAAGCGCGGGTTAGGGCAACTAGTTCAGCGACTTGTGCTGAGGTGACAGAAGGTAAAGGCTCAGCTTCTAGGGTTTCAGAGAGTGATACCACAGCGTATCCTGCGAGGAGACGACCTTGGCTATCTCTAAAGCAGGAACCGTCAGTGAATAACACAAGGTCGGAGTTAGAGAGAGGGACATCAGAAAGGTCGGGGCATGAGACGGTGACAGCAGAGACACTTGCAAGGCAGTCGTGGGGTTCACCGTCATTAGCCAGAGGAAGGAGAGTGGCAGGGTTCAACTGAGAACAGCACTTTATGGTGATATGCGAAGCCGAAAGCAGTAAAAGTGAGGCGGGCGGAGGAAAGGTGAGCTGTATTACATTGTAGCAGGAGAGTATCTATAGAGTGAGGGACCATGAGAGAAACAGGAGAGCGGAGGACAAGGGACTCAGACATTTCAATTAGGCGTGCCGCGGCAGCCACAGCACGCAGACAGGGGGGTAGACCTTGGGCAACAGGATCCAAGGTGGCAGAGAAATAAGCTACTGGACGATTTTTGCCACCATGCTCCTGAGTAAGAACCCCAAGTGCACAACCAGATTGCTCGTGGCAGAAAAGGGTAAAGGCTTACAGTAGTCAGGTAACCCTAAGGTGGCGGGGGGGGGGGGCAGTGAGAAGCACTAAAGAGTCAGTTTCTGAGGCAGATAATGAAGGGGAACAGAGGAGTAGATCATTTACACATTGGACCAATGTGGACCCAGAGGGGAAGACCAGGTCAACAAGGTCTTTGGCTAATGCTTGGGAAAAGTAAGACGGGCTTTCTGTGTACCCCTTGGGAAGCATACTGCTGCTCCTTGTAAGAAAAGGCAAAAAGATACTGGGACTTAGGGTGAACCGGGACAGAAAAGAAAGCAGAACACAGATCAACATCAGTAAAATGAGTTGCATCTGGCAGGATAGAAGCCAGATTAGTTGCTGGGTTAGGGATTACAGGAAAGGTGGGTACAACAATGCAGTTAATAGCTTGAAGATCCTGAACAAACCACCATGATTTACCATCAGCTTTTCGAACTGGGAGGAGGATAGGGGTGTTACAGGGGCTGGAACAGGGGACAATAATGCCTTGTTCCCACAGGGTGGATATGACCGGAGCTGAAACCTTTAAATCCCAAAAACCCGGTGCCACGACCCCTTCTCTGACCTTATCCCCATTCTTGGTACCCTCCCCATTCCCAGTACTGTCTGCCCTGCCCTGAATAATGCTGTATTTGCAGAGCTATCAACTTTTGTGAGGACTGCTTCTCTTTCTTTTTAGAGTGCAGTGGCAATGCTCTGCCACTGCTTGCAATTTGTCCATGGTCTTGGCCTCCCATCCAACACTTATTTGCTTTAACATACTGCTAATAGCAGATAAGAGGCTATTAACAAACGCATGCGCCAGGGCGCCCTGTCCATTTTTACCTGGTTGCTGTATCCCAAAAAACCCCAAAAAACCCAACCAAACAAACAAAAAAACCATCAGTCAGTCTGTGTGATAGTTGCCCGGGTTTTTTTTCTTTGTTGCTGTTTACGGGGTTATAAGTAGTTTACACAGTTGCAGGAGGTCTGCTTCAGAGGGTTCATAGGCATTGCACACTAGCAAAATTCCTCTGCAAATTTGGTAGGGTTTTCCTGGGGCTTTGGAAAACCTTTTAAAATCGAGTGGAGCTCCGTGTGGGTCCAGGGTTTATAGCTTCAAGTGGGACCGGTCTGAGTCTTCTTGGAGGACGGGGTAAAGGGAAGCGCTCGGTCTGGTGGTGGGAGAGGAGGTTTCCAATAAAGCTTTTTCTTATAATTAGAATTTTTAAGGGAGGCGAGCTTCGATTCAGTTCATTTAAGATTTGCCTCGTCCCACCACTGCATGAAGCTATCTACCTCTCCTCTAGCCAATTTAGTTTTGGGAAGGCCAAGTTTGTCTTTTAAGACGTCCACTTGGTCTTTGTTCCAAGATCCTAACAGTGGCCACTGAGTTTTGGGATCCCCCCAGAGTTAATCTAGATCATTTTTCCAGAAATTTACAGGAGTCCGGACCCTTTCTAAAATATATAAACTGAGCCAGGGTCCCTTTAGGGAACTATCCCTGCTTAGATGTCTAGTTACCCATACAGGAGGACTTCATACACCAATCACACAAGGAGGAAATTCGGGTTCGTCAGAGCGGTGCCCAGTGCAACACACAAAAGAAGCCCACAGGCTACTGCCTCAATCGCCCTTGCGTTCACTCCAAGGATTTTATCCAAGGTGCGGTGCGGCTGCGATTGTGCAGATTCCAGTCACACAGACCGCGGGGACAGGAGCCCCTTGGTCGGCCAGTCCCTGGACAGGGATGGCTCCCAGACTCACTCACACCACAGGGAAGACGGATAGACACAGAGACAAGACAGTCCTCAGTCCGGACAAAATAATTACCTGACCAGAGTCCTGATGTTACATCCCGGGATCCCTACCAGAACAGAGCAGGAACCAACAGGTTCGATGGCGTAGACTTCGCTGTGGTTGTGCACCTTTCCGTTCTGGTGGAGGACCGCTCGGGCCAAATGCCCAGGTGCCAGCTACCACGGTCATCCTGCCAGACAGTCAGGGATCACACAGCCTCAGCGAAGACGGTTGCCATCTCAGTGGGACCTCCAAATTGTCAAAGTCAGACAGGACTCACAGATTTGGCAGACTGCTCTGTTTATTTCAGCAAAGCTTTGCTAAAATGCATTCAGAAAATGTGAGTGCCGTACAAGGTTCAAACCTCTTGATTTATACAGTCAAAAGAAAGCCAAAATTAACAGGATTAAAAGGGGGGCAAAACTTCACATAATTAGTGTGAGGCTACTCAAGTACTCTTCATTTCAATATTAAGCACACAGCAATCTCCTGGCTATATCTCCCTGATTATCTGGAATTGTTTCCTGTCTAACACCTAATGTTTCTTTTCCTGTTAAACTCAGGCCCAAATTGGCTAGCACCTTGATCTGCATACCTACAATCAACATTAACATACTTTTCTTCTTCCTCTTAAAAAGACAAACAGAATTCCTTCAACTTATTCAATTATTACAGCACAATTCATCTTTTTCTTACAGTATAATTCTTTCTACTTTCACACCCAGGACAGGGCTCCTGGTGATTAGCACGAGTCATTAGGGATTGTGGTTTCCATGGAGCCAGGCAGGGGCCGTATCTTGCTGAGGGTCTCACTGGGACCCATCCTGCGATCCCAGGGACACTGATCCAGCCCCAGTCCCTGTGTCCCATCCTCACTCCAGGGAATTGGCTCAGCCCATGGTGTATAGACACCCTGTATAACTAGCCACAGATTCCGGCTTCCTCACACCCTCCCTGCCCCTGAGTGTCTTTGTTCCACAGATGCCCTCGTGGGCCAAGGGAAACTGCAAGATGTCTTTGTAAGTGCCCCCCAAAACTCCCCAGCTCTGTGCCTTGCCTCACCCCACACCAATGCACCATGCATCCCCTCACTGCATATGAATACCCCCTGCTGTCTGGGATCAGGACTGTCTGGTGTGTGGCTGTGTGTGTTTGTGTGCTGGTTTTGACTCATACACATAGTGACTCTCTTCCCTCCCTACCCCAGGAGCCCAACCCCAGAGCTGAGGGACTCACCTATGCCGAACTGGACCCCCCAGCGCTGCAGACTATGCGGGGGGCCCTGTCCCCAAACCCATCCTGTATGCCGCAGTCAGCACCTGTCCTCTGCCCCCATAGAGGAAGTCACTAGATCAATGGGGCAGGGAGGATGGTCCCCAGAGAGTGATGCAGTGACAACCCCCAGAGAACAGGCTCAGCTTATGGTCTCTCCTGAATCCCTTCCCCCGCCCGCATCTGGCACTACCCCACCCAGTCACATGCCTCACCCTCAGTCCCATGGGTACATGCGCTGGTCTCAGATTCCCTCCCATCTCCTTGTGGGCACACACCCTGGTCTCAGACCCACCCCCATGGGCCCACCCCCTGGTCTCAGACCCACCCCAATGGGCTCACCCCCTGGTCTCAGACCCACCCCAATGGGCTCACCCCCTGGTCTCAGACCCACCCCCATGGGCCCACCCCCTGGTCTCAGACCTACCCCAATGGGCCCACACCCTGGTCTCAGATCCGCCCCCATTGAAACATGCCCTGGTCTCAGATCCCCCCTGTCCCCTCCTGTCTATCTGCAATACTCACTGAGGAAGACGATGGTGAGAGCAGATGCCATAATGGGCCAGTGAGGGGCACCAGACGCACCCCTTTTCCCAGCTCCACCCAGCCTCAAATAAGGAGTTCCCCTGCATCCACCACCCCTTGTTTCTCATCTGCAGGCAAAATCTCATGTGGTCACAGTTACCAGAGGTCTCTGCAAAACCGAGGAAACCCTGAAATCATCAGCCTAGCCAAATGTTCAGCAGCACCAGCTTGTCCATGTCTCTGTGGGGAGGGAGGGAGGGAGGTCGTCTTCTTTGGGGAGGGTACACTAGGCTGGGAGCCGGGTTGTCATAATCAGGAGTGCTGACCAGTGTCTGGTGACTAAGGGGTTAACCCTGTAGCTAGCCAAGTATCAGGTGGTAAGTCAATAACAATGCAGGTAGAAAATTCAAACTGAAAAACAGGGGTTTTCTCTCTCTCTTCTGTGTTTGAGAGGTAGAGTAGTCTCTTCCAAGACTGAGGGAAATGGGAGAATGGGAAGCGACTGTCGAGGAAGGAGTACGGCAGAAAGGGATCTAGGGGTTATAGTGGACCAGAAGCTGAATATGAGTCAGCAGCGTGATGCTGTTGCAAAGAAAGCAAACATGATTCTGAGATGCATTAACAGGTATGTTGTGAGCAAGACATGACAAATCATTCTTCTGTTCTACTCTGCGCTGGTTAGGCCTCAGTTGGAGTATTGTGTCCTGTTCTGGACACCGCATTTCAAGAAAGATGTGAAGAAATTGGAGAGGGTCCAGAGAAGAGCAACAAGACTCATTCAAGGTCTAGAGAACAGGACCTATGAAGGAAGGCTGAAAGAATTGGGTTTGTTTAGTTTAGAAAAGAGAAGATTGAGAGGAGACATGATAGTCGTTTTCAGGTATCTAAAAGTGTGTCATAAGGGGGAGGGAGAAAACTTGTTCATCTTGGCCTCTGGGGATAGTACAAGAAGCAATGGGCTTAAACTGCAGCAAGGGAGGTTTAGGTTGGACATTAGGAAAAAGTTCCTAACTGTCAGGGTTGTCAAACACTGGAATAAATTGCCCAGGGAGGTTGTGGAATCCCCATCTCTGGAGATATTTAAGAGTAGGTTAGATAAATGTCTATCAGGGATGGTCTAGACAGTATTTGGTCCTGCCAAGGGGGCAGGGGACAGGACTCGATGACCTCTCGGGGTCCCTTCCAGTCCTAGTATTCTATGATTCTATGATTCTTTCTCCAAGAACGGATTTCTTAGAATGTGTAAGTAGGGAAAAGTTTAGCTAGTCCGTCAGGATTTGTTGTTTTCCTTGTTTGGGGATTTGGAAATAATGTCTAAGCTGTTAATTGTGTTTTTCTTTTTTCTTTGTAACCAAGTTTTAGCCCATGGGGTTTCCCTGAGTATCTTTATCAATTTGGTGGCTCTTTCCATCTAACCACTTTACTGTGCTTGCTACTGTAGTTTTATTTTGATAATAAAGAATTGTTGTATCTTGTAATTAACCGGGATTGGTTGATTGTTGTGTCCTTAGGACTCAGTGCCTACTTACAAGGGCAGAGTTCATTGTTGTCTGTGAATCTCCTGTTTTCCCAACTCCAAGTAAAACAGAGCTTGGGGCACGGGGAGAGTATTACCTTAGGTAGGAGGTTTCCCAAGTGATCTCTTCCCTGGTTTTCTTGGATTTACTTAGGTGGTGGCAGCAGATTCCCCAAAATCTGGGTATTAGGATTTTTTTAGGGGGAGGAGTTGTACCAGAGCCTGCAGAGGCAAGATTTTGGAGTGCTTTTGAGGGACCCACTTCTGCATTCATCATGCCAGAGTTGGGGACAGCCTTGACACAGATGTGTACAGGATCTGAAATTCAGTCTTTGACTGACCATTTAAAGGAAGGTGTCATAAGGCATGTGCGTGAGGGGGCAGAGTTAAGGGTGTTTGGGAAACAGTAAGTGGCATTTCTTGGTTCCGGAGAGTTTGACTATTCAAAGCCTACTGCTTAGCCTGCAATCCTGCCCATGTGCAACATGAGCCCTGGCACCATGAGAAGAACAGGTGTGATGGGGAGAAAAGCAGGTGTGATGGGTTTGATGCTCTTTGCTGCATAGCTGAGTGGGGATGGCAACTTTGCAGCTTTACACTCTTGCGCAATGCCGTTATTCCTGAATATAATCGGCGTAACAGCATCGCGCAAGAGGGTTTTTCTTGCACAGAAAGGGGCAGTGCAGACAGCTCCTTCTGGCGCAAGAGACTCTTCTGCAAAAATGGTGGCTCATTAGGCGATATTCCACGCTTAGCCTCATTTGCATATTTCTCAGGCAAGAAGCCGCGAGTGCAGACATAGCCTGACTCAGCCAGCCGCGAGTGCAACAGGGCCTCATTTATCCCATCAAATGCAGAGGGGCCAGATCAGATCAGCACAAATCCAGATTCTCTGGGGAACGGGGCAGTGCAAGGCTGCAGCGCCACCTAGCGGCCACAGGAGGAATTGCCGGCCCTTGTCCCTGTGTGTGCTGGTTGGGAGGTTCCCATGGAAAGCAGCACAGTAGAAGGTTGGAAATAAAGGGCTCTAGTACCCCCCCAGGAGTGTGTGGCCCCAAGGACCATACGAGAAGGGGCTGTTGCCCTGAAGCGGGTTCCCCCAGGGCCAACGGGCCAAGTGTGGATGTGACCTGTGGGCCCATGAGAAGGGGAATGATGTTGGTCTCCAAGGGAGGGGAACACCTGGCCTGGGCAAGTCCCTTCAGCTGAGCCTGCCCAGAGATGCTCTCAGCATCTGTATCGTTCTGCAGCTGGCGGGAGGGGGGGGGAGGAGAGGGGGAGGGAAGGGGCTGTCTTTGTGTTGCTGGGGGAGGCTTATGAGCCTGGCTCCCCACAGCAGGTCTAAGGGCTGCCCAGGCCCAACCAGGATCTGCAAACAGAAAGGGCTTGGTTCTTAGCTGTTACATGGGAGTCCTAGTTCCCAACCTCCTCCTCTAACCCTTAGTCCCCACTCCCCTCCCAGAGCTGGGACCAGGGCCAAATGTGCCTGACTACTAGCTTACTCCTGCCAGGTAGCCAGCAGCTGCACAAACACAGCTTATGTCCCTCTCTAGGGGCCTAGCCACACACCCACTGGCAGCTCAGTGGGCAAGGTTTATGTGGCACATGGGAAAGTCCCTGAGTCTCTCCTGGTTGGTGACCCATTGGGTTGAATGGAATTTCTCTTGCTCCCATTTTCTTTTGAACCTGGCTGATTTAATTCACAGGCTGACTAAAGACCCTTAGAACCAAGCGTTACAGCGTAAAGCCGCCAACACCGCTCAGCTATGGTGCAAGGGGCAGTGAACCCAGGTGTTCCCCTTCATGCCCATTCCTCGCATGGTGCCAGGGCTTGTGTTGCACGTGGGCAGGTTTGCAAGCTGAGCAGGAGGCTTTAAAGAATCAAAGCCTCCAAAGCCAGGAAATGCCACTTACTGTTCCCTAAACACCCTTAACTCTGTCCCTTCACTAACAGGCCTCACAACAGCTTCCTTTAATTGCATGATCACTTCCTGATTTTATTTACATGAGTCACCAACCACTTGGATCTAGAAACAAAGAAAGGGGGAGGGGAATCGTCATGGAAATAATGGTCAGTCCATGATTGAATTTCAGAACCTGTGGTCTCCTGGCTCCCCACAGACAGAGGAGACTTCCCTTTCTCCCCACAGGGATACGGACAAGCTGGAGCTGCAGGACACTGAGCCAGGCTGATCATTTCCTCGGTTTTGCAAAGACCTCTAATTAACTGTGATTGCACGAGATGTCGCCTGCCGATAAGAGGCAAGGGATACCAGAAGAGATGAAATATTATTGACTTCCTGTAGCTGCAACCACCAGCTGAGCACCTTATTTGAGGAGGGGTGGAGCTGCGCATTAGGGGATCGGTGGTACCCTTCACTGCCCCATGATGGGATCTGCTCTCACCATCCTTTTCCTCGGTGTGTATTGCAGAGAGCCAGGGGCATGCGCCTGTGGGGAGATCTGAGACCAGGGGATGTGCCCATTGGAGGGAAACTGAGGCATGTGTCCAATGGGGAGGGTATGGGTCTGAGCGGCTGGATGCGGCAGAACCAGCTGCAGGAGGGTTATGGGGAGACCATAAGCCGAGCCTATTCTCCCATGACAACTTGCTTTACTTAAGAACCTTGGGTGAGGGACCTTGTCAGAGGCTTTCTGGAAATCTAAATGCTATCTCCACTGGATCCCCCTTGACCACATGATAGTTGACTCCCTCAAAGAACTCTGGCTATTAGTAAGGCATGATTTCCCTTTACAGACACCATGTTGACTTTCCCCAACAAATTATGTTCATCCATATGTCTGACAATTTTATAATTGTCACAGACTGGCCTGACTGCATCCAAGCACACCGAGGTGGGGCAGAGTCCCTGGTCCCATGGTGCAGTGGGGGGAAACTGAGGCACAGAACAAGGCAGGGTCACCCAAAAGGTGCAGAGTGAGCCAAGGGTGCACCCCACATTAACATGCCCATCCCAGGACCCCGCTCCTCTACCCTCTCCTCTGCTCCCAGTGGACATGCCTAACGTACACATTGCGGCTGCAGTGCGGGCATTTTGCTCAAGAACAACTGTTCTTGTGCAAAAACTTGTGGCACGTCTACACTGCACATGAATTTTTGCGCAAGTAAATTTGCAGTGAATCATCAGAAAAGAGGGCTTCTTGCACAAGAGTTATTCCTCTCCCCACGAGGAATAAGCCCCTTTTGTGCAAGAGCTGTTGTGCAAGAAGGCAGCGTGGACAGGCTCCAGGGGCTTCTTGAGCAAGACACTTTTATGGCTAATATGGCCATCAGAGCTTTCTTGCACAAGAGAGCATTCAACTGCCATGGACACTCTTGTACAAAAGCACATGGCAGGGTGGAGGCGCTCTTGCACGAGACCTTTTGCGCAAGAACTCCTGCGTGAAACAGTTCTCGTGCAAGAAGCCTGCAGTGTAGGGCAGGGAGCAGCCTGTGGGGCTACTGGAGCTGCTGGCCGCAGGATGCCCAGTCAGGGAGTGGGGGGGACCCCTAGGAAAGGCTGAAACTTCCCAGAGGGGTGGCTAGAGGCAGGACATTTGCCTGGCAGGGTGAGGGGGGGCAGTGACCTCACAGTGGCTTTGGGCAGCCCTCAGCATATGAGGCAAAGGGCAGGTGGGGAGGTGGTGACCTCACAGAGGGACCCACATCTCAGGCTGATAAAGGGGGGGGCGGGCCCAGGGGACTTTGGAGACCCCCGGTTGCTTTAGCTCTGGTGCGTCTCCTCCTCACGGTTCCTTTGTGCTCTGTGAGTTCCACATCCCGACACCTTTGTGCAAAAGGTAAGAGCCCCCAGGGGTTTGGATCCCGCCCGGGGCCGGCTGGGTTCCTCCATCCCGCCCGCATTTCTGCTCTGTTCTTACCTCTTCTGTGCCCTTCCCCTGCTGCCCCCCCCCCCCCCCCAGCTTGGGACACAACAGACAAGCTGAGGGATGGGGTGAGATTTGCAGGAGCCCGTGGGGCGGGGGATGCAGCCCCCGTTGTGGGGACTGGTGAGGTGGGGCTGGAACAGGTCTATGCCGGTGTCTTTCAGAAGAAAGCTCCACCCCCCACAGCTTAGACTCGCCCCTGATTGGCTGAGCAGGGGCTGTTGATGGGTAGGAGACTCAGGGTATGTCTACACTAAAGAGTTAATTCGAACTAAGCGAATTCGAACTAACGCGTCTAGAACTAAAAACTAGTTCGAATTAGCGTTTTGCTAATTCGAACTAGCATGTCCACATTGAGTGGACCCTGAACAGGGCTTAAGGATGGCCGGAAGCAGTGCCGGCAGGGCATCAGAGGAGGACTTAGAGCGTGGAGATGCTGTCTCAGGCTAGCCGAGGGCTGCGCTTAAAGGGTCCCGAGCCCCACCCCGGACAGACAGTTCTCAGGGGTGCCCCGCTTGCAAAACAGTCCTGGCTTGGATTGCCCGGAGTGCCCACACTGGGCACATCAGAGCACTCGGCCATCAGCCCGGCTGCACTTGCCGCAGGCTGCCATCTGGGGAGAGGGGGCAATCGGGGGGCTGCAGGAGAGCTTCCACCCCCAGAAGCCTGCAGAGCCAGCCCAGTCCTCCCCATCGGGGGCTCGTACCCCATTCCTCCCTCACCTCCTTCCACTTACCCTTCCCTAGTCCCCCTTCCTGATGTACAAAATAAAGATAACGTTTCTTCCAACATTGACTCTATCTTTATTGAACACAACTGGGGGAGACTGGGAAAAGGAGGTGGGAAAGGGGAAGAGAAAGGCTGGGAGAGGGGAGGGCAACTAACATGATCAGGGGTTGGGAACAGGTCCCAGATGAAGAGAGGCTACAGAGACTGGGACTGTTCAGCTTAGAAAAGAGGAGATGGAGCGGGGACAGGCTAGAGGTCTCTAAAAGCAGGGGTTGGATGGAGAGGGTGCACTCAGAAAAGTTCTTCATGAGTTCCCATAAAGAAGGACTAGAGGACACCAGAGGAAAGGAATGGGTAGCAGGCTTCAAACTAGTAAGAGAAAGTTAAGTATCAGAGGGGTAGCCGTGTTAGTCTGAATCTGCAAAAGCAACGAGGAGTCCTGTGGCATCTGAGGGTATGTCTACACTAGAAAGTTAGTTCGAACTAACGGACGTTAGTTCGAACTAACTTTCCTATGCGCTACACTAGCGCTCCGCTAGTTCGAATTTGAATCGAACTAGCGGAGCGCTTAGTTCGAACTAGGTAAACCTCATTTTACGAGGACTAACGCCTAGTTCGAACTAGCTAGTTCGAACTAAGGGCTGTGTAGCCCTTTAGTTCGAACTAGTGGGAGGCTAGCCCTCCCCAGGTTTCCCTGGTGGCCACTCTGGCCAACACCAGGGAAACTCTATGCCCCCCTCCCGGCCCCGGACCCCTTAAAGGGGCACGGGCTGGCTACGGTGCCCGTGCCAGGTGCAAGCCTGCCAGCACCCAGCTAGCAGACCCTGCACCTGGCACGGCACAGAGCCACCCACCCGATGCCCCCCAGCCCACCCCCTCTTGCCGGGACCAGGCTGGCGGCTCCCGGGAGCTTGCCCTGGACCGCAAGAGGCGGGCACCTTCCTGGGCTAGTGCGGACATCGTGGACCTCGTCCACGATCTCCGCACTAGGCACAGGAAAGTGGCCGTCTAGGGCAGGAGAGCTGCCAGCCTGGCCACCCAGGACCAGGTGTGCATGAAAATCAAGGGGGTCCACTGAGACCCCCGACACTGAGCCCTGAGCTTACAATGGCCGTACTGGGTCAGACCAAAGGTCCATCTAGCCCAGTAGCCTGTCTGCCGACAGCGGCCAACCCTAGGGACCCTGGAGGGGATGGACCGAAGACAATGACCAAGCCATTTGTCTCGTGCCATCCCTCTCCAGCCTTCCACAAACTTTGGGCAGGGATACCACTCCTACCCTCTGGCTAATAGGACTCCATGGACCCAACCTCCATCACTTTATCTCACTTCCCTTTCAACTCTGTTCTAGTTGTAGCCTTCACAGCCTCCTGCAGCAAGGAGTTCCACAGGTTAACTATTTGCTTTGTCAAGAACAACAACTTTCTCTTACTAGTTTCAAGCCTGCTTCCCATTCCTTTCCTTTGGTGTCCTCTAGTCCTTCTTTATGGGAACTCAGGAAGAACTTTTCTGAATGCACCCTCTCCACCCAACCCCTGCTTTTAGAGACCTCTATCCTGTCCCCCCTCCGTCTCCTCTTTTCTAAGCTGAACAGTCCCAGTCTCTGTAGCCTCTCTTCATCTGGGACCTGTTCCCAACCCCTGATCATGTTAGTTGCCCTCCCCTCTCCCAGCCTTTCTCTTCCCCTCTCCCACCTCCTTTTCCCAGTCTCCCCCAGTTTTCTTCAATAAAGACAGAGTCAATGTTGGAAGAAACGTTATCTTTATTTTGTACATCAATAAGAAGGGGGGCTAGGGAAGGGCAAGTGGAAGGAGGTGAGGGAGGAATGGGGTACGAGCCCCCGATGGGGAGGACTGGGCTGGCTCTGCGGGCTTCTGGGGGTGGAAGCTCTCCTGCAGCCCCCCAATTACTCCCTCTCCCCAGATGGCAGCCTGCGGCAAGTGCAGCCGGGCTGATGGCCGAGTGGTGTGATGTGCCCAGTGTGGGTAGTCCGGGCAATCCAAGCCAGAACTTCTTTGCAAGCGGGGCACCCCTTAGAACTGTGTGTCCGGGGTGGGGGTCGGGACCCTTTAAGCGCAGCCCTCGGCTAGCCTGAGACAGCATCTCCATGCTCTAAGTCCTCCTTTTATGCCCTGCCGGCACTGCTTCCGGCCATCATTAAGCCCTGTTCAGAGTCCACTCAATGTGGACTTACTAGTTCGAACTAGCAAAACGCTAGTTCGAACTAGTTTTTAGTTCTAGATGCGCTAGTTCGAACTAGCTTAGTTCGAATTAACTAATTCGAACTAAGTTAGTTCGAACTAGCGCTGTAGTGTAGACGTACCCTTATAGACTAACTGAAGTGTAGGAGCATAAGCTTTCGTGGGCAAAGACCCACTTCGTCAGATGCATGTAGTGTAAATTTCCAGAGGCAGGAATAAATATGCAGGCTAGGATCAGGCTGGAGATGAGGAGGTGGATCCAATCAAGGAGGATGAGGCCCACTTCTAGCAGCTGATCTGGAGGTGTGAATTCCAAGAGAGCAGAAGCTGTTTTTGTCGTTAGCAAGCCATTCACAGTCTTTGTTTAATCCAGAGTTGATTGTGTCAAACTTAAAGATGAACTGTAGCTCAGCAGTTTCTCTTTGAAGTCTGGTCCTGAAGTTTTTTTGCTGCAGGATGGCTACTTTTAGATCTGCAATTGTGTGTCCAGGAAGATTGAAGTGTTCCCCTAGAGGTTTTTGTATGTTGCCATTCCTAATATCAGATTTGTGTCCATTGATTCTTTTACGTAGGGACTGTCCTGTTTGGCCGATGTATATAGCAGTGGGTCATTGTTGGCACATGATGGCCTATATTACGTTGGTGGATGTGCAGGAGAATGTACCAGTGAGAGTATGGCTGATCTGGTTAGGTCCTGTGATGGTGTTGCTGGTGTATATATGTGGGCAGAGTTGGCAGCGAGGTTTGTTGCAAGGATTGGTTCCTGAGTTGGAGTGATTATGGTGCGTTGTGTAGTTGCTGGTGAGAATCTGCTTCAGGTTGGCGTGTTGTGTGTGGGCAAGGGCCGGCCTATCTCCCAAGGCAAATAGTTAACCTGTGGAACTCCTTGCTGCAGGAGGCTGTGAAGGCTAAAACTGGAACAGAGTTTAAAGGGAAGTGAGATCAAGTCATGGAGGTTGGGTCCATGGAGTAGTCTTAGCCAGGGGGTAGGAGTGGTGTCCCTGCCCAAGGTTTGTGGAAGGCTGGAGAGGGATGGCACGAGACAAATGGCTTGGTCACTGTCTTCCGTCCATCCCCTCCAGGGTCCCTAGGGTTGGCCGCTGTCGGCAGACAGGCTACTGGGATAGATGGACCTTTGGTCTGACCCAGGACGGCCATTGTAAGCTCAGGTCTCAGGGTCGGGGGTCTCAGTGGACCCCCTTGATTTTCATGCAAACCTGCTCCTGGGTGGCCAGGCTGGCAGCTCTCCTGCCCTAGCCGGCCACTTTCCTGTGACCTAGTGCGGAGGTCGTGGACGAGGTCCACGATATCCGCACTAGCCCAGCTGGGTGCCCGCCTCTTGCGGTCCCGGGCAAGCTCCCGGGAGCCGCCAGTCTGGTCCCGGGAAGAGGGGGTGGGCTGGGGGACATCGGGTGGGTGGCTCTGTGCCGTGCCAGGTGCAGGGTCTGCTAGCTGGGTGCTGGCAGGCTTGCACCTGGCACGGGCACCGTAACCAGCCCGTGCCCCTTTAAGGGGTCTGGGGCCTGGAGGGGGGGCAATAGAGTTTCTCTGGTGTTGGCCAGAGTGGCCACCAGGGAAACCTGGGGAGGGCTAGCCTCCCACTAGTTCGAATTAAGGGGCTACACAGCCCTTAATTCGAACTAGTAAGTTCGAACTAGGCTTAATCCTCGTAAAATGAGGTTTTCCTAGTTCGAACTAAGTGCTCCGCTAGTTCGATTTAAATTCGAACTAGCGGAGCACTAGTGTAGCGCCTAGGAATGTTAGTTCGAACTCACGTCCGTTAGTTCGAACTAACATTGTAGTGTAGACATACCCTCAGGTCCTTGCAGTGCCTGTGCAAGACCGAGGCGGTAATCAAGGGGCCATTTGGGGGCTGGGGGCAGTCGCTCTGGGGAGTTGGAACCCCTGGATTTCGCTCTTCAGGCTGCGCCCCAAGCTCCCCTTTGCTCCTGTCATTTGCAGAATGGCCAAACGCTTCAGACAATTCTTTAAGAACACCCTGAAGATGGCCCCAGGGCCGGTGGGGAGCAGCTCCTCCGTCCCCATGGGCGGGGATGCTGAATCCCACCAGCTCGGGGCGACTCGCCCACCAGCCAGGCCCACCCGGACCTGGCTCCAGGGGCGGCTGGGAAGGCGGGACCCAGCCCAGCGGGGCAGCCGGGTAGGGTGGCTCTGGGGCCTCCTCCTCTGTGGAGAGAAACATCTGCCCCGGGAGCCCAGCCCCCATTACCACCAGGGGGCATCGCCCTGCCCGGCCCCCGGGGACCGGCCAGTCTCCGGGAGCCCCCAGCCCGTCGCTCCCCGCACCAGCCCCTGTAGCTGTGGGTCCAGGTCCGTCAGCAGCAGCGCCTGGGCCTCCAGCTGCAGCCGGGCCACCTCCTGCAGCCGCTCAGACCCAGGTGAGGGGCTGTGAACACGCTGGGCCCAGGGGCTCACCCAGTACCCGGGGGGGGGAGGGGCGGGGAGGGGCAGCCCCAGTGTCTGCCCTGCAGCCAGGGCAATGGATGGGGGCGGGGGCTGCTGCTTGGCTCTCTTGTTTCTGGTGGGGGCTCTGCTGAGGGCGTTGGCAGATGTGAGGGTGGAAGGGGGATGGGTCCCTGCGAGGGGCGTGTGGGGCCCAACCTGCCCTGGGTCCCTGACATGGGGGGCGCATGACCCCTGCTGGCCGCTGGAGTCACCCTGGTCCCTTCCCTCCCACACAGAGTCCCCCTGCGCCTCACCGGAGCGCTGCCGGGAGCGGGTGGACTCCTGGGTGGAGGACGTGTCCATTTACGACATCGAAGAGCAGCTCCACACCCGGGACACGGTAGGAACCTTCTCCACACGGGGGGGACCCGAGTGTGTCCGGCCCCTTCCCAGCACGTCCCCCCCCCCGGGAGGGGCTTGTCCCTGGGGATCCCCCTGAGGCTCCTTCTCCTGCATGACATGGGCCCCCCAAGCTGGGGTCTCTTGTCATGCACCAGCTGGGCCCCCACAAGCCTGGGGCAGCAGTTGGGGGGGGAGTGTGGGTGCTTGGACAACCAGCAGCTCCCACCTCCACTCCTGGGAGACCTGAGCCCTGCCGCTGCCCGGGGGCGGGGGGGGACAGGCCCCAGGCTCACAGACTCTCTCTGGGGTGCAGAGCCCAGCCGCCCTCCAGCGGTTCCTCCTGGCCATCTCCACCGCCTGCCTCGCCGCCCTCCAAAGGGGCGAGGGCACCCTGGCGACGCGCTGCAGCAGGGACACCGTGGTGGCCAGGATTGTGGTGAGCGAGTCGCGGTGGCCGGGATGAGGGGAGGGGATACGAGGGGTGGACAGGGGTGTGCCTGGGCAATGGGTGTGGGTGGGGGACCTGGAAATGGGATGGGTGGGGCCAGGAGAGCGGGAGGGGGTGGGTGGGTGGGTGGGTTGGTGGAGGAGGGAGGGACAGAGAAATGGGGCAGGTCTGGGGTGCTGGACAGGAAGGGGGATTCGGGACAGGGAGGGGTCTCCCCGGGCCATGGGGGGGGGGGGCTGGAAGGCAGCAGAGCGGGCTGCTGGGGATGCTCCTGGGGAGCAGGGATGAGGAGATTCAGAGGCTGGTCACCAGGGCAGTGAGGGGCAGGAGACGGCCTGGGGACAAGGATTGAGCTGGTCCCGGTTTGGGAGGGGGGTGCTGGGAGGGGCCCTGTGCCGGGCAGGGGGGCTGCAGGGCAGCGGGAGGCAGTGGGGTTGGATCCTGCTGGGTGGGGGGCGCTGGCCGTGTGAGCGTCTCTTGGGGGCCCCAGTCTCACACGCCCCTTTGTCTCCTTGGGTCTCCCAGGAGATCATGGAGGCCTCCCCCCACCTCTGGTCTTGGCCAATTGCCTCAGCGCCGCCTGCAGCCTCAGGTACCGACCCCCCCGACCCCCCCCCAAGAGCAGATCCCCTGACCAGGGAGTGGGAAAGTCTCCTGCTGCTGAATTAACAGTCTCTGCCCCTCTCTCCTGCCAGCACCCTGAAGCCTCCCCTGCCGGCCCAGCTCCTGAGCCCCCTGCTGAGGGCGGCCGTGGGACAGACAGTGTCTGGGGACTGGCAGCAGGAGCCCACCCACAATCAGGTACGTCCCCTCCCTCGCCCCCCCCCCCCAGCCAGGAGCAGGAGCAGCCTCTGGCGGCCTGGATCCCCCAACCCCAGCCCCCCCTCTGACCCAGGGCTCCCCCTTGTCTTGCAGGAGTTCAGCCGGGGCCTTGCTGACATCCTCGATGTCCTATTGGGCAATGTCCTCGCCGAGTCCCCAGACACCGCCCGGCTCCAGCTGATTCTGGAGGTGAGCCCCGTGGGGGGGACGGGGCCATTGGCCCTGCTTCCTCGGGGGGCCGAGAGAGGAGCAGTGTCAGTGGCTGGGGGGGGGCACAGTCCGAGAGGAGCCCCAGGCTCTGCCCAGAACCGGCGCCTCCCTACGGGTCCTGACCTGCCTCTTTCCCCCCCAGCACCTGAGCCCCTGGCTGGAGTCCCGCCTGCCCCAGGAGCGAGCCAGGGCCCTTGGCAGCACCACGGCCCTGCTGGGAGTCGCCACCACCCTCCCGGGGTTTGACGTAAGTGACCTCGGAGCCGGGGGGTCTGGGGCTGCAGGGCGCGGGGCTGGGACCGTCCCCGGGAGGCAGAGGCAGGGCTGGGAATGGGCCGGGAGTGATCCGCGTTCCCCTTTTCCTGGGGAGGGGCGACCCTGGGCCTTTCAGGGAGCGGCCGTTTGCGTGGGACAGGATGCTGAGGGACCCCCCCTCTTCTCTCCCCTCAGAACTCCGCCGACTGGCCGAGGATGGGTCACCACGTGGCCCAGCTGGGCCTTTTCATTTCGGACCCTTCCGAGGACGTCAGCCGGCTGGCCCGGGAGGGGGTGCACCGCCTCTTCCAACTAGTCCTGCACCACAGGGGTAAGTAACCCAGCTGGGAAGTGGGCCCCAGGGACACCCTGAGGGTGCCGGTGGCAGGGGGAGGGGACCCAGCCCTTTTCCCCAGACTGGCCAAAGGGGGGATGCGTCCCTCTGTGTTCCCGTCCTTCTGCCCCCTGTGCCCCTCCATTTGCCCAGGGATGCCTGCAGGGGCCCGTGGGAGGGGAAGGGCTCAGACCTGCCAGCAGAATGACCCTGTTGTGTCTCTTCCAGGCCTCAACATCCACCAGGCAGAGGACCTGTGGTGCAGGCACTGGTACAAGGAGAGGTGGGTCCTGGCTCACAGCAACACCGTCAGGGTGGGAGAGGTAAGGACGCGCTGCCAGGGCAGGGCAGGGCAGGGCTCGGGGGTGGGGCTGGCTGGGGCCCTCGTGCGGGTAGGACGCAGGGGGGGAAGTGGGGAGTGAGTCGCTGATCGAATGGTCGATGCATTTTCCCTCGACTATTCGAGCCGTGGACAGGGCGGCGCTGCCCCTTTGTGACGCTGTCCCGGCGTTTCAAAGGGGCGGCGCTTCCTAGGGGCAGTGATGCCCGGAGCCCGGATCTCCCGTAGGAGGGGAACCAGGGCGGGACGGGGGGCAACACTTTTCGATGGAGGCCGCTCCAAGATGTTGGCCAGTGGCCTAGGGCTGCTCTGTTGTGCGGAGGGGGTGAGGTCTGGGAGGGTCTTGGGGGCAGGAGGAAGCTGTGACCTGGGGCAGGGGTTGGGGTGCAGGGTGAGGAGAGCGTCTGGGTGCAGGGTCTGGAAGGGAGTTTGGGGAAGGAGGAAGCTGTTTTAGCCCCAGGAGTTGGGGCCGGGCTCTGGGCCGTCAGCTGAAACCTCCTGTGCTCTTGATTTCAGGTCTTTGGGCAGCTCTTCACACCAGAGCAGGAGAATGCCTTTCTGGAGACGGCTCTGCACGCTGCCCGCTCCCCCCTGCGGCGCCACAGCAAGGCCGGGCTGGTCCTGTCCCACGCCCTGCAGGGGCAGGCCCATCAGCTCCTGGGATACATGGTGAGCAGCAGGAGCAAATGCAGGAGAATGGGGCAGGGGCAGGGTCTCCTTCTCTTCCCCTCAGTGAGTCCCCCCCGCCCCTTTCCTCAGGCTGCCCCCACCCCATGTCCTACCCGCATGGTTGGGGGAGAAACCATGTCCTAGGAGGCGGGAGGGGGCAGACGTGTCAGGAGCCCTGGGGGGTCAGGAGCTCCCCCTACGGGCTGCAGGCCTGACAGGCGTGACCAGAGAGCAGAACAAGTCTCAGCGCAGGGGGAGGGGGGTGGAAATCCCGGGGGGCCCAGTACCCCTGAGTCCTTGGGGGATGAACCGCTGACGGATTCTGCTTCCCTTGCAGCAGGAAGACAGCCAGTGAGGGAGCTGAGGAGCCAGCAGCTGCGTCCCCCTCTCCCCAACCCTCCTAATTGTATAGAACTGGATTTAAACTCTGATTAAACAACATTTGAAAAAACATTTGTATCAGGCTTGGTCAATAATTTTTAATGGGGGGGGGGCATTTTGGTAACTGATCAAGGGCCACATTTCTACCGAGGGGTTTGGGGTCTGGGACGGGGTGGTTGGGTGCAGAAGGGAGTTTAGGGTAGGAGCCTGGGTGCAGGGAGGGGGTGGAAGTCTGCCCTGGCTGGGGGGCAGGGCTGGAGGAGAGTTAGTTAGTTTCTGTCTGGGAGCATGGAGGAAGCAGCCTCAGCTACAGGCTGGGGGGTTTAGAAGCCGAGACCCCCTTCCCTATATCAAGGGGGGCTGAGGCATCCTAGACCTGCCCTGTAGCCTGATGACATCTGTGCTGTGCTGTATCCTGAAGAAGCAATAAACCACCTCTATTCTACCGGCTGGTGGAGTCTGTTCGTGCCATTACGGGGGTGCAGGAGGCGGGGGACCCCAACGCGCCGTCACAGGGTGCCAGAGAGGAGTCTGGCCTGGGGGAGGGGTGTCGGGGGGGTGCAGGGTCAGGGAGGGAGCTGTGACCTGGGGAAAGGGGGACACAGGTTCAGGTGGTCGCCTGGGACGGGCAGTGGGGGAGGGGATGTGGGTGCCGGGGCAGGCTCTGGCTGGGGGGCGCTTACCTAGGCAGCTGCATATGGGGGAGCCCAACTGTCACCTGAGGGGATGGAGGAGCCCGACTGTCACCTGAGGGGACGGGGGAACTCAATTTTCAACTGTGGGGAATGGAGGAAACAATGTGGAGGGGAGGGAGCGAGATGGGGGGGGTGAATTGTTCCCGGAGGGGAGATCTCCCTGGCTGGGGGGGAAGGGACATTTCCAGCAAAGCCCCTCACATAAGAGGGGGACAGATGGGGAGGAGGGAGAGGATGGGGATGGGCAGAGGGCTGGGCAGGTAGAAATGGGGAGGGGAAGGAGAAGGGAAGGGGGAGGAGATGGAGGAGAACAGGGGATGGGAAAAGCGGAGGGTGGGGGTGAGGAGCAGGACAGAAGTAGGGCAATGGTGAGGATGGCTGGGCGATGAGAGCCCAGTCAGGGCCCAGGGGAGCTGCCCTTTCTGTGCCCAGGTGTCTGGGGGTCTCCCCCACACGCACATAACCCTGCTCCTCAGAGACTCTTTACAGTTTTTTTTCCAGCTCCCACTTTTGGGGGCAGGGACGTGCTGTCAGGAAGGGGCGATACCTCAAGTCACATCGGAAACACAGAGACCCCCCCCCCCCACCACGTGACAGAGGCCAGGGCCAGCTTTAGGGAGCCCTACAGCAGAAACCTCTTCCCTCTCCCCCCAACCCAGCTTCAGAGGAGGTGACCTCCCCTCCCCCAGGAGGCTGCAGGGCACATCCCAGAGCAGCGGCTCTCAAGCTTTTTGGCCCCAAACCACCTGGCTCAACATAAACCTTTGCGTTCTAACCATTTTGAGTTGCACCCAGTGTTTCTGGGCAGGGCTATCAACAAAAGGATTAGTAAGAATGATGGAATATGCAGGAAATAAATAACACAAGGCAAGAGAAAAGTGACGACTTTACAATTGAGCGTGTAGCTCTCTATTTTACTGGCATCTTTCTGGGCATGTTACCGTGCATGCGATGCCACCTCAGTGCCATACAGCTGGTAAGTTCTCATTTCTTTTATCATATCAGCATTCATTGAGAACTGTTTTTAAACTATTTAACAATGTAACAAAAGGGCAGAATGTCTGTTATGGACCATTGCCGTAGGGAGAAAGGAAACCGGGCCTTACTGCTACTTTAACTGCAGTAGTCGACAAGACATTTTCCAAGTACTTGTGATGCTCCTTTTACAATCTGGATAAAACCTCTTCCCAGATGTTTCAAGTCCAGCACAAGACACGATTCTCATGGGCACAGCGCCTTCGGCATCACGGCTCGTCACACGGCAAACAGCTGCTGCGGGTGGCCGACCGGCCTTCGCTAAGGAGCGAGCAACACGGACCGAGCTGTGTGACTGGCCAGCACTGGGCTACTGAAACCAACTGAGCTGCCAGTCAGCAGACCTCGGCGTGGCTCTTTTCAAACTGTGCCCGGCCACGTTTTAACTGGATTGACGTACCCCACTGTGCCCCTCTAGGTGCTATAAGCAACTCAGCTTCTGACATGGCCACGTGGCGCTGTTTGACAGGTACAATGTTTGACACTTTGTTCAGAGGAGATCACACACGTGAAGATATTTGAAATACAGACAAAATCTCTTCTGTTTAATTTGGTGCCCCAGGAAGCCTGGCTCCCAAGGCAACGTCTAATTCGCCTGTATGGTCGAGCTGGCCCTGCTAGCACAACACTTTGTACCCAGCCCAGCCCGGCTCTGTCACTGTGGGGAACACGGGCTGCCGGGGGCTGCTCTGAGGTACGATGGTCACCGTGGGGTGTCAGCGCAGCACGGCCAGGGCCTGGCACGTGTGAGAAACAGATTGAGAACTTCCTTTCCCTTGCCGGGATGGCTCTTTGTGGTGTCCCTGTACCCACAGGGCGGTCACTTGTTTCCTTTCACCTCCCCCTCTTTCCTCTATTTTTTAATTAATTGCTGTTTAATAAATTGTGTTTGCCCTGAGCTCTATGTACCGAGCTGTGGTCGGGAAGCATCCGGAGCACAGAGACCACCCCAAGCTGGGGACTCCCTGCCCCTGTGCTAAGTGCCCAGGACAAGACTGGGGGGTCGCGCCTCCAGGGATCCTGGCCCAGCCTTGCTGGGGTTACGAGGGACTTTCCCCCGCTTACACTGGGAGCAGGGTCAGCCACAGCCCTTGCTGTCCACACAGAGAGTGAAAAGCACCGGAGCCACCTCCCCGGAGCCTGGCTCCTGTGGAAACAAACAAGCGTCTCTGCTCGGGCGACTCCAGCAGGACGGGGAGCCGGGCTGACTCCGCTCACCCCCATCCAGGGACAGGCGGGTTTGAGTCCTTGTGTGGGGGTCGTACCCGCAAAGTTTGCCTTCCAATTGCCGCCCAGGAAAACCAGGGCCTCCCGGCCACCACTGGCCATCCTCCCCCCGTGTCCTTTCAATGCCAATCCCCCGCCCTCAGCTACGATGGCTGCCACCATTGTCCCCCTCCCCTCAGGGAAATGGTGCCCACTGGGGGGAGGGGAATATGGGGGGAGAGCGGGGATAAAGGGAGCAGGTGCTGAGGGGGGAAGGGAAGAGGGGACAATGGAAACTCCCCCCACCTGGCTGGGGGGCACCAGCGTTCCCCGTTCATGAGTGTGTCAGTGTGTATCTGCCCCATGGCCATGGGGGGTGTCGCCTGCCCCTTGTTCCCCCCCCCCACCGGACAGAGTTGCCCCAGCTCAGCCGGAGTTTTGGAGGGAAAACAAATCCCCACACCCCATCCGCTGACCCTGACTCGGTGAGGGGGGAACCGTTCCCATCCCCCCTCTCGCCACCCCCTTCCAACAATGTCTGTGGCCCCCGCTGGACCTTCCTCCATCTCCCCCCAAACCTCCGCCCTGCTGCCCCTTCCCATGTCCCCTCGAATCTCCGTCCTTTCTGCCCCATCCTGTCTGCTCTCAAACCTCTTCCCCCATCTCTCAGCACTATCCTCGGCTCATCTCCCTCCCAACCCTTATTGCCCTGCAGCTCCCGTCCCATTTCTCTCAACCCCCTCTTCTGCCCTACGCGACCTCTGCTGGCAACACTCAGGACTCCTGCCTGCCAGGCCCTCGACTCTAACCACTAGTCCCCACTCTCCTCCCAGAGCCAGGATCAGAATCAAACCTTTCTGGCCCCCAGCTTTCTCCTGCTCTCTAGCCAGCGGCAGCACAAACACAGCCCGTGTCCCATCCCTTGCTAGGGACCTGGCCACTCACCCACTGGCCACTTGGGGGCAGGGTATCTGTGGGGCATGAGTAAGTCCCTGGGTCTCTCCTCATTGGTAACCTACTGGGGTCACAGGATCGAATTTATCTTGTTTCCGTTTCCTTTTGAACTTGGTTGATTTAATTCACACACAGAGAAAACACGCTTAGCTCCAGGCATTAAGCCATCATCACCGCTGAACTATGGCATAAGAGGCAGCAAACCCAGGTGCCCCCTATTGCGTCCTCTCCATGCATGGCACCAGGGCCCATGTCACATGGCGGCAGGTTTGCAGGCTAGGAGGGGAGGCTGCAGAATCAAACTTCCCAGCAACTGGAAATGACACAGTGACTGTCCCCCAAATGCCCTTAACTCTGCCCCCTCAGGCACGTGGCTTGTGATGCCATCCTTTGGATCATTTGTAAAAAAAGGGGTGTGTGTAATCTGCAGGAAATAGTCGTCGATTAAAGATGGAAGATGAGACTGCGGCTTCCTAGATCTCGCTCAGATGCACATTAGCCCAGGACACAGAGTACTTTGATGGTGACCAGTTTCCCCCTCCCCAAAACAAACAGGCCAGCTGCGAGCTACGTGACACTTGGCTGCAGGGTTTCCTGATTTGTGCAGGGACCTTTGCTGCTAACTGTCACCGCACTAGATTTCACCTGAAGATCAGAGACAAGGTGTGACGGATGCAGGAAGTGACAAGACATCGACATCTTCCTGTAGCTGCAGCTAGCATCTGAGCTCCTCATATGGGACTGGGTAGAACTGGGCACCGGGGCGTTGGTGGTGGTGCTAAGGGGCCCCTCACAGCCCCATCATGGCATCTGCTATCACCGTCCTCTTCCTCGGTGAGTATCAGAGACAGCTGGGGCACGTGCCTATGGCAGGTGTGTGTGTGGGAGATCCGAGACCAGGGTGTGGGATCCAATCGCTCTGAGTTCTGGTCCCTAATGAGCTGTCTCCTCTCCAGGATGCTGGCTGGCGGAGAAATTCAGGGTGTTGGGACATGAGTATCTCTGTTTGGGATAGGTGGGGACATAGAAGAGCTGTTGATACCTGAATGTTCACCCCAAAGCTGAGTTCCACCTCCTTGTTTTGACACTGGGGGGCTTAGATCAGAATCCGGACGGGTCCTCAGGGCAGTTGGGGGGTGACTGCGGATCGACACTGGGGGCCTTAGATCTGAACCAGGCCCTACTCTCAGGGCAGTCGGGGGTGACTCCAGATTGTTCTAAGGGGGGGCAGAGATCAGTCCCCAGCCCGCAGGGCCCCTGTGGGTGCAGAGAGGTGTCTGTGAGCCCCGGCGCTGTCCCTGGGGGTGGGTGCTTACACACGGGGAGGAGTTTGTGCCTCCCCAGCTCACTCCTGTCTGTGTGTAAATGCAGAGCTCTCTGCGCCCGGACCCTCCATCTCCATCAGCCCCGGCGGGGTGGTTGCCATGGGGGAAGCCATCACCATCCGCTGTCAGTGTTGGTGCCGGGGCAGGAGGCTGTGGCTGTATAAAGGTGCAGTCAGAATCCGGGATACCAGCCCAATTCTCCAGTTTCTCAAGATCTGTTTGAATTGTAATCCCATTCTACAATGTGTTTGCAACCCATCCCACTTTGGAGTAATCTACAAAATGTAGAAGCCGTTGTTCACTCACTTTATACTAATTTCATCTAGGCCACATTTCCCCAGTCTTCCGGTGTGAATGCCATGAGGGACAATGCCAAAAGCCAGACGAAAATCAACATAGATCAGATCATGGTGCTATGTGAAGTGACAGGAAAGGTTGCAACTCAAGTGCTGTGTAGCTCTTCAGAGAGGGATGTCTGTGCAGGGGAACCAGTGAGGAGCTGAGACCAGAGGACCAAACAACCACAGAGCAACCTTCTCACCTTTCCCAGAGGGGGCATCATGTGAACGATAAACTTGGGCAGCCAGCGTGCTGTGTGTTCTCCAGCAGAGTCCTGCACGGATGGAAGCTGCAACTGTCTGGGGTGAAGGGCTTTTAAAAAAAGGAAATAACTGAACACAAAAAGCCTCTTGCAGTGCATGACAAGGCCGTTTTATTCGTTCTAGTACACTCGTGAGCTATGCTACATATTCCTGAGAGCCATTGGTTGGTGTATTACCTATTTCCTAGAGCTGGCTGGAATTTTTCCAGCGCAATGCTTTTCCACTGGAAAATGCAGTTTCATCAAAATTGAAACACCTCAAAGAAACTTGTCAATTTTCACAAAAACCTGGGTAATGAAAAAAAAAAGGTAAATGAGTTGTTGCCATCAGATTGAAAGGGAACCTCTCGATTTTCCTTTTTAAAGTGACTTTCCGTCTAATGTTTTAATGTTGCATTCCAGAATATAAAACTGCTGTCTACTGTTGGCTGCGTATGGAGAGACTGAAGGATTAACAATGATTGACCAAGCCTGCTCCAAAAGTTCTTTCAAATGTTGTTTAATCATAATTAAAATACAATTATATACAATTTGCAGGGTTGGAAGTGGGGACGCAGCTGCTGCCTCCTCAGCTCCTGGTGCGCTCACTGGCTGTCTTCCTGCTGCAAGGGAAGCAGAATCTGTCAGACAAAGATCCATCCCCAGGAAGTCAGGGGTACTGGGGCCCACCCCAGCATTTCCACCCTCCTGCCCCCAGTGCTGAGACTTGTTCTGCTCCCTGCTCACCCCCCTGTCAGGCCAGCAGCCCGTAGGGTGAGCTCCTGACCCCCCTCCCAGGGCTCTTGACACCTCTCCCCCCTCCCATCTCCCAGGACAAGGCTTGTGTGTGCAGAGCCTCCCCCAACCCCAAGGACGCTCGCAGGGGCAGGAGGGATTCTGTCAGCCTGAGGAAAGGGGCGGTGTGGACTCCCTGAGGGGATGGGAAGGAGACCCTGACCCTCCCCACTCTCCTGCATCCGCTCTGGCTGCTCACCATGTAGCCGAGGACGTGCTGGGCCTGCCCCTGCAGGGCGTGGGCCAGGACCAGCCCGGCCTTGCTGGGGCACCGCAGGGGGGAGTGGGCAGCGAGCAGAGCCGTCTCCAAAAAGGAGTTTTCCTGCTCCTGGGAGAAGAGCTGCCCAAAGACCTGAAATCAAGAGGACACGAGGCTTCAGTTAATGGCCCAGAGCCCGGCCCCAACTCCTGAGGCTAAAACAGCTTCCTCCTTCCCCAAACTCCCTTCCAGACCCTGCACCTGGACGCTCTCCTGACCCTGCACCCCAACCCCTGCCCCAGGTCACACCTTCCTCCTGCCCCCAGGATCCTCCCAGACCTCACCCCCCTCCGCAGAACAGAGCAGCCCTAGACCACTGGCCAACATCAGAAAGCGTTACCTCCCCCCCACCCTGTCTCCCCTTCTACGGGAGATCCAGGGCTCCGTGCGTCACTGCCCCTAGGAAGAGCCGCCCCCTTGAAACACCGGGACAGTGTCACAAAGGGGCAGCCCACCCCTGAGCCCTGCCCTGCCCTGGCAGCGCGTCCTTACCTCTCCCACCCTGACTGTGTTGCTGTGAGCCAGGACCCACCTCTCCTTATACCAGTGCCTGCACCACAGGTCCTCTGTCTGGTGGATGTTGAGGCCTGGAAGAGACACAACAGGGTCATTCTGCTGGCAGGTCTGAGCCCTTCCCCTCCCACGGGTCCCTGCAGGCATCCCTGGGCAAATGGAGGGGCACAGGGGGCAGAAGGACGGGAACACAGAGGGACGCATCCCCCCTTAGGCCAGTCTGGGGGAAAAGGCCTGGGACCCCTCCCCCCGCCGCTGGCACCCTCAGGGTGTCCCTGGGGCCCAGGTCCCGGCTGGGTTCCTTACCCCTGTGATGCAGGAGGAGTTGATACAGGCTGTGCACCCCCTCCCGGGCCAGCCGGCTGACGTCCTCGGAAGGGTCCGAAATGAAAAGGCCCAGCTGGGCCACGTGGTGACCCATCCTCGGCCAGTCGGCTGAGTTCGGAGGGGAGAGAAGAGGGGGGGGTCCCTGAGCATCCTGGGGCTGCACGTCCCATGCAAACGGCTGCCGAGGCGGTTTTAAGCTAAGTGGATGGACAGAGAGAGCTACTGGGGCGGGGGCGGGGGCGGGGGCGGGGCCGGTCTTGTGAGGAGACAACCCTGAGCAATGGCCCCGACTGAAGGGTCACTCCGGAGGATGGAACAAGGGGATCCACTAACGGCCACTCCCCAGTCTGGGGCCCAGCTGCAGTCACACAAGAGCCCCCCTGAAAGGCCCAGGGTCACCCCTCCCCGGGGAAAGGAGAACGCGGATCAGTCCCGGCCCATTCCCGGCCTGCCTCTGCCTCCTATCAAAGAAAGCTATCAGATTGATTTGACATGATTTGTTCTTTACAAATCCATGCTGGCTGTTCCCTATCACCTTGCCACCTTCCAAGTGTCTACAGATGATTTCCTTCATTACTTGCTCCACTATCTTCCATGGCACAGAAGTTAAGCTAACTGGTCTGTAGTTTCCTGGGTTGTTCTTATTTCCCTTTTTATAAATGGACACTAGATTTGCCCGTTTCCAGTCTTCTGGAATCTCTCCTGTCTCCCATGATTTTCCAAAGATGATAGCTAGAGGCTCAGCTCTATCAGCTCCTTGAGTATTCTAGGATGCATTTCATCAGGCCCTGGTGACTTGCAGTCAACTAACTTTTCTAGGTGATTTTTAACTTGTTCTTTTTTTATTTTATCTTCTAAATACCTTCCCACTAGCATTCACTATGTTAGGCATTCCTTCAGACTTCTCAGTGAAGACCGAAACAAAGCAGTCATTAAGCATCTCTGCCATTCCTGTTATGTTTCTCCTCACTGACCAGTGGGCCTACCCTGTCCTTAGGCTTCCTCTTCATCCTAATGTATTTATAAAAAGTCATCTTGTTTCCCTTTATTCCCGTAGCTAGTTTGAGCTCATTTTGTGCCTTTGCCTTTCTAATCTTGCCCTTGCATTCCTGTGTTGTTTGCCTATATTCATCCTTTGTAATTTGTCCTACTTTCCATTTTTATATGACTCCTTTTTTATTTTTAGATCATGCAAGATCTCGTGGTTAAGCCAAGGTGGTCTCATTCTACAGGGAATAACACCTTTTGTCAACAGAGTTCTGTCAATAGAAGGCGTTATTGCAGCCTGCTTTGTCAACAGAACTGTAAGTAGTCTGGACGCTCTTTGTTGACAGAAGCTTTGTCCACAGTATCTGTTGGCAAAACTTCTGTCGACAAAAGCCTGTAGTCTAGACATACCCCCAGTGTCCTGTAGTTACTCTTGATCCGCTCAGTGTCACACCTCTCAGTATCATTTGTGCCCACATGGATGAGTAGCATGGGGTAGTAGTCAGAGGGCCGGATAATCCTTGACAATGCCTCCGTAAAATCTTGGATACGGCCCCCGGCAGACAGCATACCTCCTGGGATGAAATGTCAGGGCGACAGATGGGCACCTCCGTCCCCCTTAGAAGAGAGTCTCCGACCACCGCTACCCTTCATTTACATGCAGCCCAGCTGAGGAGCACAGTGTTGCCACTGGTGATGCATATCCACACATACCTCAGTGCACATAACAATATTTATGGCGCACACAAATGAAAATAATTAGAGGGAACATTGCTTAGAGGTGTAAAAAATCACCCCGTGCGCTCAGTGTTTTAATGCTGAATGTATAGACAAAGACTTGATTTCTATTCTTGGCTCTGTCCTGCTGGGTGACTTCAGGACACTCCCATTCCCACCTTCACGTGCCTCAGTTTCCCCACCTGTTTCCCTGATACAGCACTTTGAGCTCTATGTATGAGTTCAGTGTAGTTCATGTTAAACCTTCCAGCGAGGCCAGGACTACATCTAACATGGTAGCTTTCGCTGAGTCCTGTAACTACACGTGTTTGATTCTCAGGCTTCCGGCGCTAAATAAAGATGTGGGTGGTGGTGGGGTATGTAGAGGACAGGAAATGAAGAACAGTGACGATCAGACACGAGGAGAGGATGGGGCAGAGCAGAAGGGCCGCGGCATCTCTGCTCCCTCACCGTACGCCCTGACGAGGATCAGAGCAGCGACAGCATCTGGGTTCCCAGCCCAGCCCTGAGGGGCTGGCAGAGACTCTGCACGGGGAGGGGGGCTTTCTGCTGTGAGCCCAGAGGGGCAGCGGGGGGCAGGTCGGAGCAGACAGCGACTGCAGATTGTCCCTTCCTGGTCTCGTCAGAAGCCGACGTCGTTTGGCCATTTCCACCCTCTCGGTTCCTGCCGCAGCCCCGATGCTCCTGTCTCTGTTCCTCTTGCTGCTCGGTGAGTGTGTGAGAGCCTGGGCTAACTCGCAGGGGGTGGGAGAAAATGGAGCCAAGAAAGCCCAGGGAGTCGGCAAATCCCCTCTAGCAGCAGAGGGTCCTGCCCTGCCCCCGCTGCACTTTGCCAGCAGCCTTTGAAACGGGGCCAGAGCCGGGCGCATGATCCAGGATCGGCCTCCCCAAGGCCTTAGGCTGGGGAAATCCCCCCCCCCCCCGGTGCCTGCTCCCTGCCCCCTCGTTACACAGCCCAGGGGCCCATCGGCCCAGCTGCCCCGCGGTGCCCTGGGAGCTCATGGCCAGTTACTGTCCCCGGGGCCTAAATCCTTCCCTGGGTCCCTACTTCCCCACCCAGGCCCCAGGCTGCAGGGCGGCGGCGTTCCCTGGGGAGCTGGGACCTGGCACTCAGCTGGATCCCACCCCTGGGGTGTCACTGGGCCCAGCTCCCCACGCCAGGCCCATGGGGTCAGGCCGGGCTGGGCTCAGATGCTCCTGGGGTGTCAGCGCAGCCTGGAGGCAGAGAGCAGGGAGGCTGTTGCCACTGGAGGGGGAGGGTGGTCAACTCTGTTCCCCACTCTGGCATTCAGAGTGCAGAAGGTACAGACCTGCCAGAGACCTTAAAGACCTTGCCTTAACAGCATTCTGCTTAAAAATAAAAACCAGCTTCCTTGAGGTCACAGATCCCTTCACCTTGGGAGGTAGCTGCCTCTGCCAAGTGAATAAAACCCCACCTTTCTTCTTAGGCTTTGAGTTCTTCCAAGGGGTATCCCCAAACTCTTTTCCGCCAAGAGAGCTTGGAAAAGAAAAACAGAAAACAAATTGTAATCTCTGCTAGATGACCTCTCAGTCTAGGCTTGCGTACACAGACCTCCTGCTGCTTTCTAGGATACAAGAATCATAGCGTCGCCTTAAAAAAGTTGTTTTTATTAACAAAACTAAAAGAGGGTATGTCTACACTACAATGTTAGTTTGAACTAACGGACGTTAGTTCGAACTAACATTCATAGCCACTACACTAGCACTCCGCTAGTTCGAATTTGAATCGACCTAGCGGAGCGCTTAGTTCGAACTAGGAAAACCTCATTTTACGAGGATTAAGCCTAGTTCGAACTTACTAGTTCGAATTAAGGGCTGTGTAGCCCCTTAATTCGAACGAGTGGGAGGCTAGCCCTCCCCAGGTTTCCCTGGTGGCCACTCTGGCCAACACCAGGGAAAGTCTATGCCCCCCTCCCGGCCCCAGACCCCTTAAAGGGGCACGGGCTGGCTACGGTGCCCGTGCCAGGTGCAAGCCTGCCAGTACCCAGCCGGCAGACCCTGCACCTGGCACGGCACAGAGCCACCCACCCGATGCCCCCCAGCCCACCCCCTCTTCCCGGGACCAGGCTAGCGGCTCCCGGGAGCTTGCCCAGGACTGCAAGAGGCGGGCACCTTCCTGGGCTAGTGCGGACATCGTGGACCTCGTCCACGATCTCCGCACTAGGCACCGGAACGTGGCCGTCTAGGGCAGGAGAGCTGCCAGCCTGGCCACCCAGGAGCAGGTGTGCATGAAAATCAAGGGGGTCCACTGAGACCCCCCGACCCTGAGCCCTGAGCTTACAATGGCCGTCCTGGGTCAGACCAAAGGTCCATCTAGCCCAGTAGCCTGTCTGCCGACAGCGGCCAACACTAGGTACCCTGGAGGGGATGGACCGAAGCCAGTGACCAAGCCATTTGTCTCGTGCCATCCCTCTCCAGCCTTCCACAAACTTTGGGCAGGGACACCACTCCTACCCCCTGGCTAAGACTACTCCATGGACCCAACCTCCATGACTTGATCTCCCTTCCCTTTAAACTCTGTTCTAGTTGTAGCCTTCACAGCCTCCTGCAGCAAGGAGTTCCACAGGTTAACTCTTTGCTTTGTGAAGAACAACAACAACTTTCTCTTACTACTTTCAAGCCTGCTACCCATTCCTTTCCTTTGGTGTCCTCTAGTCCTTCTTTATGGGAACTCATGAAGAACTTTTCTCAATGCACCCTCTCCACCCAACCCCTGCTTTTAGAGACCTCTATCCTGTCCCCCCTCCGTCTCCTCTTGTCTAAGCTGAACAGTCCCAGTCTCTGTAGCCTCTCTTCATCTGGGACCTGTTCCCAACCCCTGATCATGTTAGTTGCCCTCCCCTCTCCCAGCCTTTCTCTTCCCCTCTCCCACCTCCTTTTCCCAGTCTCCCCCACTTTTGTTCAATAAAGACAGAGTCAATGTTGGAAGAAACGTTATCTTTATTTTGTACATCAATAAGAACGGGGGCTAGGGAAGGAGGTGAGGGAGGAATGGGGTACGAGCCCCCGATGGGGAGGACTGGGCTGGCTCTGCGGGCTTCTGGGGGTGGAAGCTCTCCTGCAGCCCCCCGATTGCCCCCTCTCCCCAGATGGCAGCCTGTGGCAAGTGCAGCCGGGCTGATGGCTGAGTGGTGTGATGTGCCCAGTGTGGGTACTCCGGGCAATCCAAGCCAGGACTGGTTTTCAAGCAGGGCACCCCTTAGAACTGTCTGTCCGGGGTGGGGGTCGGGACCCTTTAAGCGCAGCCCTCGGCTAGCCTGAGACAGCATCTCCACGCTCTAAGTCCTCTTCTGATGCCCTGCCGGCACTGCTTCCGGCCATCCTTAAGCCCTGTTCAGAGTCCACTCAATGTGGACTTGCTAGTTCGAATTAGCAAAACGCTAATTCGAACTAGTTTTTAGTTCTAGACGCGTTAGTTCGAATTAGCTTAGTTCGAATTAACTAATTCGAACTAAGTTAGTTCGAACTAGCGTTGTAGTGTAGACATACCCAGATATACTAATAAAGACTACTTGATTGCTAGATGTTACAGAGCAACTGAGAAAAACAAAATATAACATAGAGAATAATAATATCTCTGGGTGCAGCTTAGATATAGCGTGTGTGTGTGTGTGTGTGTGTGTGTGTGTGTGTGTGTGTGTGTGTGTGTGTGTGTGTGTCAGGGGGAGGGGGAGGAGGGAGGCACATGGGCTTAGCACAGAGTTTAACCAAACAACAAAACAAAGAAAAATAACCTAATCGCAACTGAATATACATTTTTCAATCTACTCATGATCTGTGGTGATCCATACTTCGAAGCCCAGTCCATTTCCATGCCCAGTACTCTTTGTAGGTTCAATTCATCTTGCTTCCCCCAGCTCTTACCTTAGGGTATGTCTACACTGCAAGGCTATTTTGGGATACTGGAGAGAGCCCAAAACAGCTACCCTGTGTCTACACAAGCTGTCAGTCATTTCAAAATATTTTTTTAAATAACGGGCGCGCTATTTTGCCATCTTGGTAAACCTCATTGCACGAGGGATCAGGGATGGCTCAAAATAGCACTTCATTTAAAAAAATTTGGCACCATGTAGGTGCGCCAAATTTCAAAATAAGCTATTTCAAAATAACATTGAAATAAGAAATGCATTTCTTATTTCTAGTTTAGGTGTAGTGTAGACGCAGCCTTAAACTCACACAAAGAGATCAGCAGGCAGGTAGATCTATTCAATTCAAATTTCAACACCCTCTGTTGTTGGCTCTTCTGGCTCCCTGCCAACACCCCCATAGCTATCTGACTTTCACCCTTTAGTCACCAAATGCTGGCCAGAACTCCTCCTATTCACCACAGGGGGTTATCAGCGTCTGGCTCCAGAGTTCCCTGTTACTGACAGGCCAGAGACACTGAGATGGGTTCGAGGCTGGGCTCCAGTTATGAGTTCACCCAGAATTCAGGGGTTCTGGGTCTTGGGGTCAGACTCATTATAGGGCTGGGCCCAAGTCACTTCAGCTCTTTTCAGGAGGGAACCTGGGGGTCAGGGCTCTGCACGGTGCCTGGCACAGCCTCATGGAACAGGCAGGGGTGCTCCTGGTGGGACAGGCAGGGCATAAAATGGAGCCTGTAATCAGTGTGGGGAACAGAGGCCCCAGAAGCTGTCCCTGGTATCTCACCGCAGGGGAGATTCCAGACTGGCACTGACCCCACGTCCCCTTTCTGTTCCCAGCACTGAGCCGCAGCAGCCAGGAGATCTGCTCAGCTCCCGGTGAGTCCAGTCTGTCTGTCCTCAATGCACCCAGGGCCTTTACCTCTCCCCCACCGGGCACTCCAGCCACCACCCCTTTGGCTGCTCGCTGCTGAATGCGGTGCCAACAGCAATGGGTTGGGAAGAGGGGCAGGCCTGGGTGAGGGCCTGAGCAGGGTGCAGATGCCTCCCAACTGACCTCTCCCTGCCCTGCTGCCTCCCAGCTCTGACCCAAAGATTTACCTTCCCTCTGCACCAACTCCCAGCCCTTGGCCTCACTCCCAGCCATCCTGCCCCAGCTGCATCCGTCAGTGACCTCAGCAGGGCCTGCTCTAGCACAGTGCACAGCACCAGGCATTGGCACCCAGCCCGACCGAGCTCTGAGGCCTGTACACAGCCCATTAGCCCCTGGGATAAAGCCTCCGGTCAGGTCAGAGCCTCCATCTGAGACACGGCCCAGACCCCACTGACAGCTCTGCCCCCTTCCCCTCCCCAGGTGCTCTCCCTGCCCCCACCCTCTACCTGAACCAGACATTGGCCCGGCCAGGGGACTCCGTGCAGGTCAGGTGCTTCATGTCCTCCTGGCACCTGGCCACCCTCATCGTCTTCTGCAAGGACGGGGAGGAGGTTTCAGTCCAGACGGGCTCAAAGGAGAAGGCCACCTACGACTATGAGCATGTGGTGTCCGGGGGCAGTTCTGGGAATTTCTCCTGCAGGTATGAGATCAAGGACAGCGACAATCAGGTGACCAGATCCCAGCTCAGCCACACACAACACATCAGTGTAATTGGTAAGGTGTGAGCTGTGCGTCCGTGCGTGTCTGTGGGTGACATATCCTATTGTAGCCCTGCCCAGCAGAAACTCAGCATCCTGGGAATGGGGTTAATGACAGTGTGAGAACAGCAATTAAATGACACCCCCCCCCCCAATCCAAACTTACATTCATCAATTTCCAAAATCTGAAACAAAATATCTCATAAAACGTCTTTGTGCAAAGTGTGTCCCAGGCAACCCCCCCCCCCCTTCCAGTGTGTTTCACCCCGTCCCGTGTTTCACCCTCACCCCTTCCTGTGTGTTTCACCCTGTCCCGTATTTCACCCTCACCCCTTCCTGTGTGTTTCACCCTGTCCCGTATTTCACCCTCACCTCTGCTGTGTGTTTCACCCCGTCCCATGTTTCACACAGCTCAGCTCGGCTGGCCCAGCCCTGGCACCAGGGTGACGGGATCATCATAGAAATGTCAGGCTGGAAGGGACCTTGAGATGCCGCCAAGGCCTGCAGGACAGAGTGAACCTAGACCAGCCCTGACACGGGGCTTGTGCAGCCTGTTACTAAGCTCTGACAACAGGGACTCCAGACCCTGCCCTGGAGGCCGGTTCCAGAGCTTCTCCTCCCTGCTACTGAACCGAACCCTCCCTTGCTGCAGATTAGCCCCATCGCCTCTAGCCCTGCCCTCCGTGGGCCCTTAGAACCACTGATCCCGGCCCCTGTGTAACAGCCCTGAGCAGATTTAGAGACTGTTACCATGTTCCCCGGCTTCTTCTCTCAAGACTAAACCTGCTAAGGATGTAAAATCCTGTTTAATTAGTTAACTGCTGAAACATTAAGTTTAACCAGTTAAAGAAGGCCGGGCTGCAGCACCTCCCTCCCCTTTCTCTCCATGGCTGGCTTGGAGCGGCCCCCACACCATGGGCTGCTTCTGATGCTGCACTGGGCTGTCAGCTGACACCTCCCCTGTCTTACACACACTCCCATTGCTGACTCAGATCCAATTTGTGACTCACCCTGAGCCCAGCAGCCCTACCCCCAGCCAGTGGCTGCCAGTGGCTAGCTGTGCTAGAGCAGCGTAGAGGCCTGGACTGGGCCTGCTCTGATCTCTGCTGTGTTTATTGCCTAGAGGGGATGGACCCAGCGGTGGGGATGCTGGGAGATCTTCTCTCCCCCTCCCACCTCTGGTAAATGCTTCTGGAGCATTTTTCCTTCTGGGTCCTTATGTAGGGAAAGGTGGGTCCTCAGCGGGTAACCCCCCAGTCTGAGTGTAATTGCCATGACAATGGCTCTTGTGTGTTTATTGCCCAGGTGATGGCTCCAGCAGAGGCAGTGACGTTGGTTCATTCCCCCCAGGTAAATGCTTCTGAAGTGTTTCTGTGTTGTGGGGTCTTTATTTAGGGCAAAGTAGGTCCTGGCCTGGGCAGCCCGAGTCTTAGTGTGATCACCATGACGATGGATGTAGGAAATACGCCACATGTAACAGGGTGACGGGATCTTCCAACACAGAACATTCTCCCTGCCCCTTTCCTAGACTTTATCCAGCATGGCTGAGCCAGGCAACATCTTCACAGGGAAGGAAAATGGCTCTTCTAGAGGGGGAATCTAAATTCATGGGATGGGCAAGTTTCCTCTGGAGTTCCCTGCCCCCTCTGCTAACCCAGCAGCCAGTGAGTTATTGCCCCTCTCTGCATTCACTGGGTGGGGGGTTGCTCTGGCAGGAGGCACCAGACGCATCATCCCACCTGGGCTCCCAGGTTCTGTCTCTGTGTCATTAGCTAGTTATGCTCTGTGCTCCATGCCTGGCCCAGAGTGTCACACCCGGCGTGTGGGCAAACCCCTCTGCCAGGAACCTCAGCCCAGCACCAGTGTCTGGTTCCCAGGGAGCAACCGAGCCCCAGGAACTGAACTGATCAGAGCCCAAACCTGGCTGTTTGCCCCAACTCCCTGCAAAGTGTCCACATCAGCAAACAAATTCTGACCTTCCTCGATTGTATTTTCATCCTGAATCAGGGGAAATAGTCAAACATTCAGATTTTTCCATGGAACAGAAATTTAGCAACACTGAAGTGACCTCGTTGAAAAGTTTTTATTTTGAAGAAACAGCGTTTTCCACAGAAAACTGCTCCGCTGGGTATGTAGCGCCGACAGGTGGAACCAAACCTGAGAGCGCTGGAGCTTAGTGCATGAGACTCTACAGCAGGGTGGGGGAACCTTTTTTGGGTTGCAGCCACTGACCCGCAGGAAAATCAGTTGGGGGCCACACACAAGTGGCAAGCAAAAAAAAAAAAAAACATTCCTCATAGATTCATAGAATTTAAGATCAGAAGGGACCATTTTGATCATCTAGTCTGACCCCTGCACAGTGCAGGCCACAGACTCTCACCCACCCACTGCTAGAATAATCCTCTCACCTATATCTCAGATATTGAAGTCCTTGAAACGATGGTTCAAAGACCCCAAAATGAAGAGAATCCTCCAGCAAGTGATCCATGCCCCATGCTACAGAGGAGGGCAAAAAACCTCCAGGGCCTCTGCCAATCTACCCTGGAGGAAAATTCCTTCCTGACCCCAAATATGGCGATCAGCTGAACCCAGAGCATGTGGGCAAGACTCACCAGCCAGACACCCAGACAAAAGTTCCTGGCCCCCAAATGAGGAGACAGACACTGCCCATTTACTCTTCATACTCCAGAGTCTGGGGGGAGGAGCAGCCTAGTAGATTTTGTGTGCTCCTAGTAGGGGCTGTGGGGTGGGTCAGTGTGGAGCCTGAGCCTTGGGGCCAGATTCAATCAAACCAGTAGCTGGATGCAGCCCCCGGGTCTGAGGTTCCCCACCCCAGCTCTACAGCTTGAGCTAAAAGTCAGTTGTGGAGCAGACTCATGGTATCTCTGTAAGTGTCTAAGTGCCACTATATGGGATAGGGACCCACACCCAGTAGGTGGCTTTCAGGTAGATCAGCCCCACACATGTGTCTGCTGGATGCCCAGGAAGCTCTCAAGTATGAGCTCAAGTCCAGCCCTATCCAGGACAGCACTTAGGCTGTGTCCAGACTTAAGGGCTTTTTCGGGAAAAGTAGCCTTTTCCCGAAAAAACTTCCCCTGCGTCCAGACTCAAGCCGCGTTCTTTCGAAATTATTTCGAAAGAACGCGGCTTTTCTTTCGATGGCGGTAAACCTCATTTCACGAGGAAGAACGCCTTCTTTCAAAAGTTCCTCTTTCGAAAGATGGCGTTCTTCAATGTAAATAGGGCTTCCTTGAAAGAGAGCATCCAGACTCGCTGGGTGCTCTCTTTCGAAAAAGCGGATTGCTCTTTCGAAAGATCCGCCTGCAGTCTAGACGCGATCTTTCGAAAGAGGCTCTTTCGAAAGATGCTTTCGAAAGAGCCTCTTTCGAAAGAAGCCTGCAGTCTAGACATAGCCCTAGGTATGTGCTTCATTTTAAGCACCTGTGGAAAGTTATTTGTGCTGCGCTGAATTGTGATGCTTCCTGGAAGCAGGGCAGTTCCCACAGGAATGTTTCCTGCTTGAGGAACTTGCCCTGGCGGGATGGTAGAACCAGATTTATTTCTAGAAAAAATTATGAACAAAACGTGCCATGGATAATGTCACTGTTTTGATGGGGGAAAAAAATCATGAAACTGAACAAACGTTTTCCTTTGGTCTTACTTTGACTTAGCAGTTTCCTTGTTCAGAACATGACCTAAAATGTCAGCTGGATACACAGAGGGTTTGGCTTTGTTTCCTTTCCAAGCGACGTTTGTCTTCTGTTTCTGCATTTGGAAATCTAAAATGGAACAAGCATGTTGGTTCTAAACCAAGCAAAACGGTGTCTTCCGTATCCAAATTATTGTAGGAAAGACTAAGAAGGTCCTAGCACATGAATTGCTTGGGGGAAAATTTTGTTTTCCTGTAATCGATGTTTGGATAAAAACAAACTTTGGGAAGAAAAATTGGTTGAAAATCTTCAGTGAACTTTTACTCCCAAAGAACAGCAGATAATGTTGACCTGCAGGTAACCGTGAGGTGAGCTTCCAGGTATACTCATGGAAACGTCAGGGGTCACTTACCACAGGACTCAGCCAGGTCCAGCCGGTGGGAACTGGCTGGTGGCTGCTTGGAGGGGCCATTCACAGCGAGGTTCTTTCCTAGGGCTGGATCTAAAGCTCCTGTTGGGAATTGCAGTCCCTGCTGTCCTGGTGCTGGCTGTGGCGCTTTGTTTGCTGAGGAAGAAAGGTGGGTATGAGAGTGAGGCCGAGCCGTGTTAGCAAATGTACAGTCAGACATGGCAGAGACACCCCTGAGATCCCCTGTCCCCAGCGTGCCTGGGATGGGGGGAGAGAGATGAGATAGACCCAGTGAAATGATCTTTGGTTTGGGGAGGCTGGGTGGATGCACAGATCAAAGAGACGATGAAAGAGATTGTCCTTGTGATTAGTAATTTGTGTTGCAGTAGCACCCTGGAGCCCCAATCAGGGGTGAGAGCCCCACTGTGCTAGGTGCTGTACAATATTTATTAGGTACGTTACTGTCGTGCCCGGGAGCCCCAGTCTGGAATCAGGACCCCCTGTATCCAGAGTTGCACAGATCAGCAATGAAGGGGAGAGTCTCTGCCCCATAGATGGTCACAAACTACGACTCAGCCAGGTGGATGGACTATCAACACGCAGGTCACTAAGGCTTTCCTGCATCAGACCCTAACAACTCTGTGCACAGCTCTGCCCTGCAGCCTTTCCTCACAGGGCCCCCTCGTGTCCAAACACAGGTGCCTGGCTTGGCATTTGCTGAGCTAAGGTGTCTTTATTGGCAGCCAAGCTTTTAAACAGTTCAGGTGTGGATGGGTGATCTGGAGGAGATGCTCTTGTTTCCAGGACCTGGTACACAATTCATTCTACCCCTGCTGGCTCCTCTCTTCGGGTATGTCTACACTACAGCGCTAGTTCGAACTAAGCTAATTCGAACTAACGCGTCTAGAACTAAAAACTAGTTTTGCTAATTCGAACTAGCAAGTCCACATTGAGTGGACTCTGAACAGGGCTTAAGGATGGCCGGAAGCAGTGCCAGCAGGGCATCAGAGGAGGACTTAGAGCGTGGAGATGCAGTCTCAGGCTAGCCGACGGCTGCGCTTAAAGGGTCCCGACCCCCACCCCGGACAGACAGTTCTAAGGGGTGCCCCGCTTGAAAACCAGTCCTGGCTTGGAGTGCCCGGAGTACCCACACTGGGCACATCACACTACTCAGCCATCAGCCCGGCTGCACTTGCCACAGGCTGCCATCTGGGGAGAGGGGGTAATCGGGGGGCTGCAGGAGAGCTTCCACCCCCAGAAGCCTGCAGAGCCAGCCCAGTCCTCCCCATCGGGGGCTTGTACCCCATTCCTCTCTCACCTCCTTCCACTTACCCTTCCCTAGCCCCCCTTCTTATTGATGTACAAAATAAAGATAATGTTTCTTCCAACATTGACTCTATCTTTATTGAACAAAACTGGGGGAGACTGGGAAAAGGAGGTGGGAGAGGGGAAGATTAAGGCTGGGAGAGGGGAGGGCAACTAACATGATAAGGGGTTGGGAACAGGTCCCAGATGAAGAGAGGCTACAGAGACTGGGACTGTTCAGCTTAGAAAAGAGGAGACGGAGGGGGGACAGGCTAGAGGTCTCTAAAAGCAGGGGTTGGGTGGAGAGGGTGCATTCAGAAAAGTTCTTCATGAGTTCCCATAAAGAAGGACTAGAGGACACCAAAGGAAAGGACTGGGTAACAGGCTTGAAACTAGTAAGAGAAAGTTGTTCTTCTTGACAAAGCAAATAGTTAACCGGTGGAACTCCTTGCTGCAGGAGGCTGTGAAGGCTACAACTAGAACAGAGTTTAAAGGGAAGGGAGATCAAGTCATGGAGGTTGGGTCCATGGAGTAGTCTTAGCCAGGGGGTAGGAGTGGTGTCCCTGCCCAAAGTTTGTGCAAGGCTGGAGAGGGATGGCATGAGACAAATGGCTTGGTCACTGTCTTTGGTCCATCCCCTCCATGGTCCCTAGGGTTGGCCGCTGTCGGCAGACAGGCTACTGGGCTAGATGGACCTTTGGTCTGACCCAGGACGGCCATTGTAAGCTCAGGGCTCAGGGTCGTGGGTCTCAGTGGACCCCCTTGATTTTCATGCAAACCTGCTCCTGGGTGGCCAGGCTGGCAGCTCTCCTGCCCTAGATGGCCACTTTCCTGTGCCTAGTGCGGAGATCGTGGACGAGGTCCACGATGTCCGCACTAGCCCAGGAATGTACCCGCCTCTTGCGGTCCCGGGCAAGCTTCCGGGAGCCGCCAGCCTGGTCCCGGGAAGAGGGGGTGGGCTGGGGGACATCGGGTGGGTGGCTCTGTGCCGTGCCAGGTGCAGGGTCTGCTGGCTGGGTGCTGGCAGGCTTGCACCTGGCACGGGCACCGTAGCCAGCCCGTGCCCCTTTAAGGGGTCCGGGGCCGGGAGGGGGGCATAGAGTTTCCCTGGTGTTGGCCAGAGTGGCCACCAGGGAAACTTGGGGAGGGCTAGCCTCCCACTCGTTCGAATTAAGGGGCTACACAGCCCTTAATTCGAACTAGTAAGTTCGAACTAGGCTTAAGCCTCGTAAAATGAGGTTTTCCTAGTTCGAACTAAGCGCTCCGCTAGTTCGATTCAAATTCGAACTAGCGGAGCGCTAGTGTAGCGGCTATGAATGTTAGTTCGAACTAACGTCCGTTAGTTCGAACTAACATTGTAGTGTAGACATACCCTTCCATCCTTAGCCAAAGAGGAACAAGCCAGTTAGCCCAGGGAAATAAAAGAAAGGGAGAGCGGTGACGGAAAACCCTGTGTCTGTCATTTTTTCAAATGATCTATCTTGCCTAAAAGCCTGTCAGGGATTGGGCTCTGTTGCAGGAGGTGCTGGCGAAACACTCCGTGGATTTGGGTGCTACAATTCCTGAGTGTCGTCCGCCTTCCTGCCCCCTCCCCCCACCGAAGCGCTTTGGAAGGCTCACAAAGGACAGAGACCTGCCTTTTGAAAATCCGACTCCCCACCGGTGTCTCAAGACAGGCGGCTCTCTCTCGCCAAAAACGGAGGCAGCAGCGTGGGGTGACAGGCAGCCAGGTCGCAAGGGGAGGTGCTTTTTAGACCAGTTCCCTCCTGGCACTCCGTACTGCTGCCTCTGTATCAGAGGCAGCAGCACAAGCTGGCAGCAGCCCTTGCCTGGGGGCTGGGTCTGAGCTTCTGGACCTGGTGCAAACTGGAACTGAGCCGGGCTGCCTGCCCGCCTGGCTCCTAACACACTGTAAATGCAGAGCCGCAGAGGGGGTAGGTCCCGCACCCAGCGCGAGCCAGGACTGAGACAGCTGGCCCCTGGGGACTATCGAAAAGTCAAGTAACCGATAAGAAATCATGAGGTTAATTGACTACTCAGTGAATATCTAACGTCCCTAATCCCTTTTCATAGTTCCCCTCTGGACTCTCTCTCCTAAAGCATGGCCCTGAGATCTGGACACAGTGCTCCAGCTGAGGCCTCCTCCGTGCCAAATAGCTAGGACAGTGACCTCCCATGTCTGCCGTACGTCTCCTACCACGCCCCAGGGCTATGCCCTCTTACTGAAGGGCTTTGTGTCTGAGATCGCTTCTCTCCTAGGCTACGTCTACACAACGAGTTTTTTTGGCAACAAATATGCTAACGAGGGACTCTATGACACGCAATGTCATTTGCATATTTTCTGCCGATCCGTTTTTGTGCTCGGGGTTTGTGCGCAAAACCGAGCCGTGTGGATGTTTACTTTTTGTGCAAAAAACCCCCTTTTCCCACAAGATCCCTATGCCTGCAAAAAGGCCGACCGATCTTGTGCAAAAAGGGGCTTTTGCCTAAAAAGAAAACATCCACATGGCTTGTTTTTGCGTGTTCTTGCGAAAAAACTTGTGGCGCGTCTACACTCTACGTGTGTTCTTGCAGAAGTAAATTTGCAGTAAAGCATCAGAGAACAGGGCTCCTTGCACAGGAGTTATTCCTCTCCCGACGATGACTAAGCCCCCTTTGTGCAAGAGCTGTTGTGCAAGAAGGCAGCGTGGACGGGCACCAGGGGCTTCTTGAGCAAGACACTTTTATGGCTAAAATGACCATCAGAGCTTTCTTGCACAAGAGAGCGTTCACACTGCCATGGACGCTCTTGTGCAAAAGCCCATGGCAGGGTGGAGGCACTCTTGCACGAGACCTTTTGCGCAAGAACTCCGGCGTGAAACAGCTCTCGTGCAAGAAGCCTGCAGTGTAGGGCAGGGAGCAGCCTATGAGGGAGGGGGAGGGACCCCTAGTAATGGCTCAAACTTCCCAGGGGGGTGGCCAGAGGCAGGACATTTGCCTGGCAGGGTGGGGGGGGGGGGGGACGGTGACCTCACAGGGGCTTTGGGCAGCCCTCAGCATATAAGGCAAAGGGCAGGTGGGGAGGTGGTGACCTCACAGAGGGACCCACATCTCAGGCTGATAAAAGCGGGGGGCGGGCCCAGGGGACTTTGGAGACCCCCGGTTGCTTTAGCTCTGGTGCGTCTCCTCCTCACGGTTCGTTCGCGTTCTGTGAGTTCCACATCCCGACACCTTTGTGACGAAGGTAAGAGCCCCCAGGGGTTGGATCCCGCCCGGGGCCGGCTGGGTTCCAGGCAGGCCCAGCCCTCGGTCAAGGGCCAGAAGGTGATTCCTCACCTGGGCTGCGTCCTTAGCGCCACTGGGGCTTTCTCCTGGTTGGTTTCCCTTTTCCTCCATCCCCCCACATTTCTGCTCTGTTCTTGCCTCCTCTGTGACCTTCCCTTGCTGCCTCCCCCAGCTTGGGACCCAACAGACTAGCTGAAGGACGGGGGGTGGTTTGCAGGAGCCGTGGGGTGGGGGATGCAGCCCCCATTGTGGGGACTGGGGAGGTGGGGCTGGAACAAGTCTATGCCGGTGTCTTTGGGGAGAACGCTCCACCCCCCACACCTTAGATTCTCCCCTGATTGGCCAAGAAGGGGCTGTTGATGGGCAGGAGACTCGTGGAATGAGGAGTAACGGTAGTTTGAACTAGGAAGCCTAGTTCGAACTACCTAGTTCGTGCCCCGTGTAGCCGCGCTGCACGGGGTTCGAACGAGCGGGGTTTTAAAAATGGCGGCTCCCCGCTTATGCAAATGAAGCCCGGGAAATTCAAATCCCGGGCTTCATTTGCAAGTGCGGTATGCCTACATTACCCTCCTAGTTCGAACTAGCGGGGTAGTGTAGACATACCCTCAGGTCCTTGCAGTGCCTGTGCAAGACCGAACCGATAAGCAAGGGGCCATTTGGGGGCTGGGGGCAGTCGCTCTGGGGAGCTGGAACCCCTGGATTTCGTTCATCAGGCTGCGCCCCAAGCTCCCCTTTGCTCCCCTCATTTCCAGCATGGCCAAACGTTTTCGGCTGTGGTTCAAGAAAGCCCTGAAGATGGCCCCAGGGCCGGTGGGGAGCAGCTTCTCCGTCCCCGCGGGCGGGGAAGCTGGATCCCACCAGCTCGGGGCGACTCGCCCACCGGCCAGGCCCCCCCGGACCTGGCTCCAGAGGCGGCTGGGCAGGCGGGACCCAGCCCAGCGGGGGAGCCGGGTAGGGTGGCTCCGGGGCCTCCTCTGTGGAGAGAAACACCTGCCCCGGGAGCCCAGCCCCCATTACCACCAGGGGGCATCGCCCTGCCCGGCCCCCGGGGACCTGCCAGTCTCCGGGAGCCCCCAGCCCGTCGCTCCCCGCACCAGCCCCTGCAGCTGTGGGTCCAGGTCCGTCAGCAGCAGCGCCTGGGCCTCCAGCTGCAGCCGGGCCACCTCGCGCAGCCGCTCAGACCCAGGTGAGGGGCCGTGAACACGCTGGGCCCAGGGGCTCACTCAGTACCCGGGGGGGGGGGGAGGGGCAGCCCCAGTGTCTGCCCCGCAGCCAGGGCAATGGATGGGGGGGGCTGCTTGGCTCTCTTGTTCCTGGTGGGGGCTCTGCTGAGGGCGTTGGCAGATGTGAGGGTGGCAGGGGGATGGGTCCCTGCGAGGGGCGTGTGGGGCCCAACCTGCCCTGGGTCCCTGACATGGGGGCGCGTGACCCCTGCTGGCCGCTGGAGTCACCCTGGTCCCTTCCCTCCCGCACAGAGCCCCCCTGCGCCTCGGCGGAGCTCTGCCAGGAGCGGATGGACTCCCGGGTGGAGGAAGGGGCCATCTACGACATCGAAGAGCAGCTCCACACCCGGGACACGGTAGGAACCTTCTCCACACGGGGGGGACCCGAGATTGTCCGGCCCCTTCCCAGCACGTCCCCCCCTCCGGGAGGGGCTTGTCCCTGGGGATCCCCCTGGGGCCCCTTCTCCTGCATGACCTGGACCCCCCAAGCTGGGGGCTCTTGTCATGCACCAGCTGGGCCCCCACAAGCCTGAGGCAGCAGTTGGGGGGGGGAGTGTGGGTGCTTGGACAACCAGCAGCTCCCACCTCCACTCCTGGGAGGCCTGAGCCCTGCAGCTGTCCGTGGGGGGCAGGCAGGCCCCAGGCTCACAGACTCTCTCTGGGGTGCAGAGCCCAGCCGCCCTGCAGCGGTTCCTCTTGGCCGTCCCCCTTGCCTGCCTCGCCGCCCTCCAAAGGGGCGAGGACACCCTGGCGCCGCGCTGCTGCAAGGACACCATGATGGCCAGGATCGTTGTAAGCGAGTCGCGGCAGCCGGGAGGAGGGGAGGGGATACGTGGGGTGGACAGGGGTCTGCCTGGGCCATGGCGGCGGGTGGGGGTGCTGGAAACGGGATGGGTGGAGCCAGGAGGGCTGGAGGTGGACATGGGGAGGGTGGGTGGGGATGCTGGAGGAGGGAGGGACACAGAAATGGGGCAGGTCTGGGGTGCCGGACAGGAAGGGGGATTCGGGACAGGGAGGGGTCTCCCCGGGCCATGGGGGGCTGGAAGGGAGCCGAGCGGGCTGCTGGGGATGCGCCTGGGGAGCAGGGATGAGGAGGTTCAGAGGCTGGTCACCAGGGCAGGGAGGGGCAGGAGACGGCCTGGGGACAAGGATTGAGCTGGTCCCGGTTTGGGAGGGGGGTGCTGGGAGGGGCCCTGTGTCGGGCAGGGGGGCTACAGGGCAGCGGGAGGCAGTGGGGTTGGATCCTGCTGGGTGGGGGCGCTGGCCGCGTGAGCGTCTCTTGGGGGCCCCAGCCTCACACGCCCCTTTGTCTCCTTGGGTCTCACAGGAGATCATGGAGGACTCGCCCCCCCGCTGGTCTTGGCCGACTGCCTCAACGCCGCCTGCAGCCTCAGGTACCGACCCCCCCCCCCCGCCGACTCCCCCCCAGAGCAGATCCCCTGGCCAGGGAGTGGGAAAGTCTCTGTCTCCTGCTGCTCAATTAACAGCCTCTGCCCCTCTCTCCTGCCAGCACCTTGCAGCCTCCCCTGCGGGCCCAGCTCCTGAGCCCCCTGCTGACGGCGGCCGTGGGACAGACAGTGTCTGGGGACTGGCAGCAGGAGCCCATCCACACACAGGTACGTCCCTCCGGGCCCTGCTCCCGGGCTGGGCTGGAGCTCCAGAGAGGGGGGGGGGGGGCAGAGGGAGGGAAGAAGCTGCAGGTTTGGATCCTTCCCTCCAGGGTTCCCGTTGCTCTCCCGGGGGGCCCGTCCCTTCCATGCCCAGCCTGGGCTCCTCCCTGCTCTGCGAGGCGGCTCAGACCCTGCTCAAGGCTGCACCCCGGAGCCAGCGGGTGGCCTGGATCCCCCAACCCCCCTCTGACCCAGGGCTCCCCCTTGTCTTGCAGCAGTTCATCCGGGCCCTTCCCTACGACCTCCAGGCCCTACTGGCGAGCCTCCTCGCCGAGTCCCCAGACACCGCCCGGCTGCAGCTCATAATGGAGGTGAGCCCCGTGGGGGGGACGGGGCCATTGTCCCTGCTTCCTCGGGGGGGGGCCGAGAGAGGAGCAGTGTCAGTGGCTGGGGGGGGCACAGTCCGAGAGGAGCCCCAGGCTCTGCCCAGAACCGGCACCTCCCTACGGGTCCTGACCTGCCTCTTTCCCCCCCAGCACCTGAGCCCGTGGCTGGAGTCCCGCCTGCCCCAGGAGCGAGCCAGGGCCCTTGGCAGCACCACGGCCCTGCTGGGAGTCGCCACCACCCTCCCGGGGTTTGACGTAAGTGACCTCGGAGCCGGGGGGTCTGGGGCTGCAGGGCGCGGGGCTGGGAGCGTCCCCGGGAGGCAGAGGCAGGGCCGGGAATGGGCCGGGAATGGGCCGCGTTCTCCTTTCCCCGGGGAGGGGCGACCCTGGGCCCTTCAGGGGGGCTCTTGAGGGACTGGGCCTGGGGACTGGGGAGTGGCCGTCAGTGGATCCCCTTGTTCCACCCCCGGAGTGACCCTTCAGTCGGGGCCATTGCTCTGGGTTGTCTCCTCGCAAGGCCGGCCCCGCCCCGCCCCGGGAGGTGTCTCTGTCCGTCCCCCGAGCTCAGACCCGCCTCGGCGGCCGTTTGCATGGGACGTGCAGCCCCAGGATGCTGAGGGACCCCCTCTCTTCTCTCCCCTCAGAACTCCGCCGACTGGCCGAGGATGGGTCACCACGTGGCCCAGCTGGGCCTTTTTATTTCGGACCCATCCGAAGACGTCAGCCGGCTGGCCCGGGAGGGGGTGCACAGCCTGTATCAACTCCTCCTGCACCACAGGGGTAAGGAACCCAGCCGGGACCTGGGCCCCAGGGACACCCTGAGGGTGCCGGCGGCGGGGGGAGGGGACCCAGCCCTTTTCCCCCAGACTGGCCCAAGGGGGGATGCGTCCCTCTGTGTTCCCCTTCTGCCCCCTGTGCCCCTCCATTTGCCCAGGGATGCCTGCAGGGACCCGTGGGAGGGGAAGGGCTCAGACCTGCCAGCAGAATGACCCTGTTGTGTCTCTTGCAGGCCTCAACATCCACCAGGCAGAGGACCTGTGGTGCAGACACTACTACAAAGAAAGATGGGTCCTGGCTCACAGCAACAGCGTGAGGGTGGGAGAGGTAAGGACGCGCTGCCAGGGCAGGGCAGGGCTCGGGGGTGGGGCTGGCTGGGGCCCTCGTGGGGGTAGGAGGGTCTTGGGGGCAGGAGGAAGCTGTGACCTGGGGCAGGGGTTGGGGTGCCGGGTGAGGAGAGCGTCTGGGTGCAGGGTCTGGAAGGGAGTTTGGGGGAGGAGGAAGCTGTTTTAGCCCCAGGAGTTGGGGCCGGGCTCTGGGCCGTCAGCTGAAACCTCCTGTGCTCTTGATTCCAGGTCTTTGGGCAGCTCTTTACACCAGAGCAGGAGAATTGCTTTTTGGACAAGGCTCTGCTCGCTGCCCGCTCCCCCCTGCGGCGCCCCAGCCAGGCCGGGCTGGTCCTGGCCCACGCCCTGCATGGGCAGGCCCATCAGCTCCTGGAATACATGGTGAGCAGCCGGAGCAGATCAGGAGAGTGGGGCAGGGCCAGGGTCTCCTTCCCATCCCCTCAGGGAGTCCCCCGCCCCTTTCCTCAGGCTGCCCCCACCCCACGTCCCTGCTGGCATAATCCCTCCTGCCCCTGCGAGCGTCCCTGTGGGCGGGGGAGGCTCTGAACACAGAAACTGTCCTAGGAGGCGGGAGGGGGCCGAGGTGTCAGGAGCTCTGGGGGGGGGGGGTCAGGAGCTCACCCTGCGGGCCTGACGGGGGGTGACCAGAGAGCAGGGGGAGGAGGGTGGAAATGCTGGGGGGCCAGTTCCCCTGAGTCCCCAGGGATGAATGTGACGGATTCTGCTTCCCTTGCAGCAGGAAGACACCCAGTGAGAGCAGCAAGAGCTGAGGAGCCAGCAGCTGCGTCCCCCTCCCCCCAACCCTCCCAATTGTATTGAATTGTATTTACATTCTCATTAAACAATGTTTCAAAAAACATTTGGATCAGGCTTGGTCAATAATTTGTAATGGGGGGGCCATTTTGGCAACTGATCAAGGGCCACATTTCTACCGAGGGCTTTGGGGTCTGGGACGGGGTGGTTGGGTGCAGAAGGGAGCTTAGGGGTGGAGCCTGGGTGCAGGGGGGGGGTATGATCTGGGGCGGTGGATAGGGGTGCAGGGTCCAGGAGGGGGTATGGGCGCAGGAGAGGACTCTGGCCTGGGGGAGGGGCTCTAGAGGGGTGCAGGGTCAGGGAGGGAGCTGTGACCTAGGTGAAGGGGGAGCAGAAGGTTTAGGGGAGGGGGTGCGGGTGCCAGAGAGGAGTCTGGCCTGGGGGAGGGGTGTCGGGGGGGTGCAGGGTCAGGGAGGGAGCTGTGACTTGGGTGAAGGGGGAGCAGAGGGTTTGGGGGAGGGGGTGCGGGTGCCAGAGAGGAGTCTGGCCTGGGGGAGGGGTGTCGGGGGGTGCAGGGTCAGGGAGGGAGCTGTGATCTGAGGGAATGGGGGACGCAGGTTCAGGTGGTCGCCTGGGACAGGCAGTCGGGGAGGGGACGTGGGCGCCAGGGGCAGGCTCTGGCTGCGGAGGTGCCTACCTAGGCAGCTGCGTATGGGGGAGGCCGACTGTCACCTGAGGGGATGGGGGAGCTCAATTTTCAACTGTGGGGAATGGAGGAAATACTGTGGAGTGGAGGGAGCGAGATGGGGGGGGCTGAATTGTTCCCGGAGGGGAGATCTCCCTGGCTTGGGGGGGGGGGGCGTTTCCAGCAAAGCCCTCACATAAGAGGGGGACAGACGGGGGGAGGGAGAGGACGGGGATGGGCAGGGCAGGTGGAAATGGGGAGGGGCAGGAGAAGGGAAGGGGGAGGAGATGGAGGAGAGCAGGGGATAGGAGTGGGGGCGGGGATGAGGAGCAGGACAGAGGCAGGGCAGTGGTGGTGATGGCTGAGCGATGAGAACAGCTCGCAGGGAGCTTAAAGCCAGCAGATGCTTTTCGGCAGAGTTGCCATTTGCCCTGGCGGCTTTGCCAGAATAGCTGTGCCAGCGGGGGGGGGGGGGGGGGCTTTTGCCACACACCCAAGCCAAGCCAGCTGTGGCGGCAAAGCCTTGTGATGTAACCGAAGCCCTTGGCAAGGTCTGGATCAACCTGCTCTGACAATTTCTCGGACCGGCGGGATGAGAAACAAGGATCGTGCAGGGAGATGGGGATGACTAGGAAGCGAATCCAGGTGTGGGGGGAATATCCTGGGTTGGAGGGTCAGTCGATACCCCCGCCTGCCACTGTCTGCCGGGGCTCTGCCCGCAAGATGGAACCAACAGCTGAGTTTGCTTTTCTGCCCCGTCATGGGCACAAAAGGCCCAGAGCAGCCTCCTGCTATCTTGGAGGAAAGGGGCCAAAGTTCAGGAAGCAGGTGCCAGGCTGGGCTGGAATCCGCGAGCTCCGCTTTTGCTTTGCCCTTCCTGGAAGCTGGGCTGCAGGTGAGTGGCGGTTTCATCTCCGCTCTTGGGGTGTTTCTCGTGGGTTCCGAGTGTGGATCTGAGAGGGGCTGCGCAGGGTCAGTGTCATGAACGTGCTGTAAGCGTTACAGCCCCTTCTGCGCAGGCTGGCTCCAGCCTCCCGTCTGTCTCCAAGCCCTGGGGGAGAGGCGGGAGGCCAGCAGCATGGCCTAGTGGAGGGGGCAGGGGGTTGGGTGTAAGAACTCCCGGGTTCTAATCTAATGCCACCTAGTGACTAAGGCACAGAGTTGTGTGTTAGACCCTTGCTCCGCAATTCTGCGCTCACTCTCGCGCTGGTGACCTTGGAGAGGCCTTTCAGGTCTCCCTTTCCCTGTCCATCAAAGGCAGGCAAGTGCGATGTAATGCCCTGGAGCAAGTGCTTTGGGACGTGTCGCACAAGTGTGCCTGGCTCACAAGCGTGTCAGCACAGCTGTGTAAAAGCGTGACAAGGGCTTTGAGATCGATGCCGAAGGCTTGTGAGGCTGTGGCTGGCCAAGTGACAGGGAAATGAAAGGTCGGAGTTTGGACAGTTAGATTTTATGGTAATACACTGAGACGAAGCACTTTGGGCGTATATACGATAACGTCTTTCCAAGTGCGTTAGTTCAAGCCGTGTCCTAGGAGCCAAGAGGTAAGACAAACATGCTTGGTCCTGTCTCGGTGCAGGGGTGGACTAGATCAGTGCTTCTCGACCAGTGGTACGAGTCCCCTTAAAGGTACTCAAGAGATGTCTGGGGGACACGTCAACACAACTGAAATTTGGCGAAAACTGAATTTTTGTTTTCAGTTTGACAGCGCTTTATTCTTTTTGTAGCTTTTACACCCAAAAATGCCATCGCCCGCCCGGCTACGATTCAGTTGTTTAAACAAATGTGTTGCAACGGTTCAAAAAAATTGTGTGTGTCTGAAAACTGTAGGTACTGGGGGTACTTACACATTTTTTTTTAAAGGGGGTACATTATAAAAAAAGTTTGCGAAACACTGGACCTATCATGGTCCCTTCCACTCAGACTTTTCTATGATTCTGTGACAGGGCTGGGCGATAATTTTCAGAAGGGGGCCACTTAATGGATTTTGGTATGGGGTCATAGGCCGGCTCCACCCACAGAAGGGGCGGAGCCTGAGGCAGAAAGGGCGGTGTTGTGGACTAGCCCACCCTCAGAGTTCTCCGTGGCTGAGGCTTTCAATTAAAAGCACAGAAAAGAGCTCACAGATTTGCCACTACTGGCAGCTGTCCAGCGTGGCTACAGCTTTTTAAAGGGCTCGTGGCTCTCGCCCCTGCCGTAACCCTGAGCCGTGAATCATTTAAAATTGGATCCTGCTGCCTGAGTCACCACTTAGAATTCGGCGGCATGGGCAGCAGGATCTAAACACAAAGTGGCCAGATCACAGTGTTAGGTGGGTTGCATCTTACCCAGCCCTGTTCTCTGAGCTGGTTTCGAATCCTCCGTGTCCTCCTTATGGTCTGACAGCTGCAGATTTACTGCCTGTCTCTCCTCTCGTGGCCCAGCCTAGCCGCAGCTAATGGACTAACTCAGGTTAGCATCACCTGCCCTGTCTTGGTGACTCTTCACAGCTGAACGGCCTATAAGGCACCATGCTGGTCTTCTGATCTCTTGGTGACTCCTCTGCCTTCTGTTTATTTCTTTCTCCCTAGCTGGCCGATCTAGTCAAACCCTGTCAGTGCGTGAAGGCCCCAGGAATTACGAGTGCGATGGTCTCCCATGTCCAAGGTAATCAGCTGGCTAGTAATGGATGGGCTGCTTAGTTATCAGGTTAGGCTGCACAAGCCAGGTCTATGGGACCCCATGGCCAGCTCGCTCCTGGTTCACAGGGAGGCAGCTGTACTAATCTGAAATGGCTGGAGGACACCACCATCATTAGGCTCCAGAGTTACAGCACTCCCTCTTCTTGGAGCTACTTGTCTGTGGCAGGCAGCACAGCTTAACAGCTCATTGGGACGTCTTCTTTTTAGTTGTGAGATCTGGGCACTTTAGAATGGCTCTAGCTATTTAGCAAAGGCGCACAGCTATAGGCATGGGGGTTTCCAGCTTTATTCACCTAGGTGGCTGATTCCAGGAAGCAAGGGTGTGTGTGTGGGGGGGGGGGGGGAGTCCTGTACAGAGGGTTCCCTGGCCCCTCTGCTTCCATGGCTGTGCAACTGCCACCAGGTGGATTAGAACCTGGGACTGTTGGAGCTTAGGGCAGGAGCTGCTACAGCTTGAGTTATAAGCCAGTTGCCTCTCAGCATAAGCTGAAGAGCTCCCTTGTAATAATTGCTTGCTGGAAGTGGTCTCAGTGCCACTCCTTGGGATAGTGACCCACATCAGGTGTGTGGGTTACAGCTGCAGGCCTGCTCCCAGCATGCGGATCTGCTCTCTGGGTGGCGTCTATAACTCTGTGGCTGCAGCCCTGCTCCCAGGACTGGATCTGCTCTCTGCCCATAGGCGTGCGCAGCACATTTCATTAGGGTGTGCACCCAAAGAATGTTTTTAAATGTACTCTTTGACCCCCCTGAACCCAATTAGCCACGCCCCCTGACCCCCATTAGCCACGCCCCCTGACCCCCATTAGCCACGCCCCCTGACCCCCATTACCAAGCCTCTGGAGGTAAGACTTTCAGGGCAATATGGACACATGACCAGAAATAAAAGGTGTCATGTGACCTCCCCCCCCAAGGACTTTTCCCACCACCCTTTTACCAATAGGGATTAGTTTGGCCCTCACCAAACCCCCCTCATGCAACGATCCTGCAATTGCATTAACCCAACGTGTGTGACATTAACTCGGGGGGTGGGGAGGCTGGGGGAAGTGTTCCCTCTAAGAGTTTCCTCCCATGAGCACAATACATTTTGTGTTGTGCACCAGTACTGAGTTTGTGGCTTGTTTGGATGTGTCAGTGTGGCACCTAGTTATTAATAAATATCTTAGTAACCACTTACCTGTCCCCTCTGCTGCCCTGTCTCCTTCCCTTCCTCCATCAGCTCCCCTGGTGCCTACTGCCCCCCCAACCCCTCACCCACCTCTGCTGTCCTGACTCCTGCCCTTCTCACTGCCCTCGGCCTTCCCGAGACCTGCCCCCTCCAGCAGCCTTTCTCTCCTCCCCTGTGCCCACTCCTCCAGTAGCCCCACTCTGACCATGTGAGCTACCCCTCCTCCTCCCCTTTCCTAACACCCCCCTCTACACACCTGTCCTGCCTCTCTCCTCTGGTGCTGGTCCCTCCCCTGCAGGTGTCTGCCCTTCTGCTTCACCCCCGGACTCCCTGGCACCTGCACCTTCACTTACCCTTGCACCCTCTTGGTGCCTCCCCCTTCCCTCACTGCCCCTGCCCACTTTGCCCACTCCCTCACCACCCTCTGCCCCCTTCCCCTCATGCCCCTGTGCCTTTACACGTGCCTTGCTCCATCCCCGCCTTCGTCATGCCCACCCCTTCTTTCAAGCATTCTCCCAGCACCTCCCCTTCTCCCCTCTAGCCCCCAAAGCCCTTCCCCTCTCCTCTCCTAGCATCATCCTGCCCCCCCCCCACTGACACCTACCCTTCTGCCCTTTTCCTCATTGTCTCCACTTGGCCCCCTGGCATTTGTCTGTCTCCTACACCCTGTCCCTTAGTGCCTTCCCCTTTCATCTCCTGACCTGCCACAAACCCCCACCCCGCAGACTCAGGTTCCCAAAGTTCTGGCAGTCCCCATCACTTGGTGCCTGCGCCGGGTCTGACTCGTAGGGTTGCCAGGTAGACCCTCCCCCAAAAAAACGGACACACTTGATCCTGGGCAGGGGGGAGGGAGGAAGAGGGACTGGCTGGGGGGGGGGGGCAGGAACTGGCTGGAAGGAAGAGGGGATGGGAAGCAGCTCTGGGGGGGAGGGGCCAGATCCTGACCCTGGCCCCCCCTTCTCCCTCCCCGAGGCCAGTCATGCTGCCCCTGACCCCCCCTTCCTCCCTGAGGCCAGTCGCACTGCCCCCGATCCTGACCCCGGCCTCCCCTTCTCCCTCCCCGAAGCCAGTCATGCTGCCCCTGACCCCCCCTTCCTCCCTGAGGCCAGTCGCACTGCCCCCGATCCTGACCCCGGCCTCCCCTTCTCCCTCCCCGAGGCCAGCCCTGCTCCCCAGCTCAGTGCGGGCCCCTGCGCTCTCCTTAGCTCAGTCCCACTCTGCCGACCCTGGCTCCCTCCTGGCTCCCTGCTCTGCCAGTCAGGCTGAACTGGGACTTTAGCCTCTCCCCGTTGTTCCTGGGGACTGTCAGTCTCAGGATCTTGATCTCTCATTTCCCCTGCCTTTCACTGAGTTTCAGTAAGGAGCTAGCAGCAATAATGCCTCTACTTTTTCCCCCACTCCTGTGCGGAATACATTTTGTTATGTGCACCAAGGCATGCACGGATGTGCACTGTTACGTCACGTGGAGTTTCACAGCATGGGAAGAAATCAGTGGAAATACAGAGAGCTTGAGTAGTTGCAAGTGTCCATTTTATTGCATAGCACGGAGCTAGCTAGAAAAAACCCAAACCAGCTGGGCTGACCCCCAGTGACCTAACGCAGTTACTATAACAACAAGATCTATGTCTACACCCAGTACACCACATGCACCACCACTAGAAACACATGCTACCGGCTAGCAAACTGGGCAGCATTTGAATGTCTCCTGGCTGGCCGCCCAAGAGCTCAGCTTGCAGGGAACACTGGCTAACCGTCCCCTTCCACCTGGAGAAGGGAGAGACAGGAAAGCAGCAACAGAGCATCTGCCTGGGGGAAGCCCGAATCCCATGCAGGAGTGGAGCCCTGTTCCTTGTTCCAGGCCCTTGCTAGAGTCCCCTCCCGTAGCTGCAGCTATGGCCGGCAGTTTTAAAAGCGGACTTACGCTGGCCCTGCAACCCGAGCGACTCTGTCAGTGGGTGCTTATCACTCCATCACCTCGAGCTGTTTAACCAGCTTGTTTAACCAAGGAGGGAGGGAAAGGGAAACCTTTGGCCATTTGAGGGTTGCGTGCCAATGGAGGGAAAGGGGATGGATAAAAAGGGGCTGAGCACACGGTGCTGCCTCTTTTTAAACCCAGGCCCAAAGATGTCCTGGAATTCTGGGCCACTGGCCTGAAGGAGATGGTCAAACTGCCTGGCAGCTGGACTTTTGGAGTCTTGTTATTCCTGGGCTCCTGGTAGCGATGGCTCCCATTCCAGGGGATTCCTGCCAGGTAGTTTACCTCAGACAGCAGCTTTTATTCCCCCGTGTCACTTCTCCCGGTATCTGAGACTTTGGTCATGGGGATCAAGCATTTAACATGATTCCAAGAGGAACCGGATGGTTCATCTAGCGAGCCAGGCTCACCGATATTTGAGTAGTTAATAAAAATCCCTAGTTGCTGTGTGTAGGTCTAAAAAGGGAAGGTTAGTATCATTAGTCTTATTTTACAGACAGGGAATAACCTCTCCAACCTGTGGGAGAGGCAGGAATAGAACCCAGGTTTCCTGATACTACAGTCAGGGCTTTGTTACCAGGCTACATCCTGTACTAGAAAGGATGGGCCTGAAGCATGGGCCTGGTGTAAGGCCTGAGGCCTGAACCAAAGTAAGCAAGAGTTAGCTGAAGAGAAACAGGCAGGTCGTGTCAAAAGCAGACGGTTGCCTGAAAGTCTTGGGACTTAACCCTAACTGTCTTGCCTGGAAAGGTTGAAACCATAGACAAAAGGTCCTAGAAAGTCTCCAGGAATGCTAGAGAAGCAGGAAGCGAGTTGACAGGAGGCCAGGAAAGAAAATGGAAACAGAATTTGGGGTTTTGAATTGGAAGCAGTGATGTGCCTGTTGTGTGATCATGCCTGGAAGATGTGAATTAAGCCAGGAACCTGGGCAAGCAGAATCCAGCAACTTTCTTGGCTAGGGAAAGACTAAATCTTGGAACAAGAGAGATGTGAGTAGAACAGGGAATTTTTAGTCAGACGCTACTAGGTTATTTTCTTTATTTTTTTAGTTTGTTGGACTTCTTTTTGCTAAGCACATGTAACTATCCCCCTTTACCCTAGAACTCTTCAAACTGAATCCCAGGGAAGCGATTTTCTGTGTTTTAATCTTTCTTTTTTCAGTTTCTTTGTAACACCTAGCAACCAAGTAGATACGCTGGAGGGCAGTAGATATGCTGGAGGGCAGGGATAGGGTCCAGAGTGACCTAGACAGATTGGAGGATTGGGCCACAAGAAATCTGATGAGGTTCAACAAGGACAAGTGCAGAGTCCTGCACTTGGGATGGAAGAATCCCGAGCATAGTTACAGGCTGGGGACCGACTGGCTAAGTAGCAGTTCAACAGAAAAGGACCTGGGGGTTACAGTGGATGAGAAGCTGGATATGAGTCAACAGTGTGACCTTGTAGCCAAGAAACCTAATGGCATATTAGGGTGCATTAGGAGGAGCATTGCCAACAGATCCAGAGAAGTGATTATTCCCCTTCATTCGGCTCTGGTGAGGCCACATCTGGCGTATTGTGTCCAGTTCTGGGGCCCCCACTATAGAAAGGATGTGGACGCATTGGAGAGGGTCCAGCGGAGGGCGACCAAAATGATTAGGGGGCTGGAGCGCATGACCTATGAGGAGAGACTGAGGGATTTGGGTTTGTTTAGTCTGCAGAAGAGAAGAGAGAGGGGGGATTTGATAGCAGCCTTCAACTTCCTGAAGGGAGGTTCCAAAGAGGATGGAGAGAGGCTGTTCACAGTAGTGAGGGATGGCAGAACAAGGAGAAATGGTCTCAAGTTACAATGGGGAAGGTCTAGGTTGGATATTAGGAAAAACTATTTCACTAGGAGGGTAGGGAAACACTGAGATGGGTTCCCTAGGGAGGTGGTGGAATCTGCATCCCTAGAGGTTTTTAAGTCTTGGCTTGACAAAGCCCTGGATGGGTTGATTTAGTTGGGATAGGTCCTGCCTTGGGCAGGGGCTGGACTTGATGACTCCTGAGGTCTCTTCCAGCTCTATGGTTCTATGATTCTAAGTAATGTTTCACCAAGTGTATTTGTTTTGTTAATAGACGTCACATTTTTAAAACCATGATCTGATTCCTGCATCCTAGAGGGCGGAAGGTTCTGTATGCACGTGCCTAAGACAGCAAGCCATACTTCTAGGAGAAATTACAGGTTTTCAAGCTCTCTCTGGAGGGAGTGTCAAGGACAAGGAAGGTACCCCACAGGAGGGAATTCTGGAATGCGCCTGTCTGGTTCTCAAAGGGGTTTGTGCATTTGGATGATGGCAGCAACACCAACGCAAGCCTCCAGTGGCAGGGTATTTTAAAGTCTCTTGTGGGCCCCCACCTTCTGCACTTGGAGTGCCAGAGTGGGAAACAGCCTTGACATGACCCCTCTCCAATTTATCAACATCCATCTGGAATTCTGGTCACCAGAGCTGGGCACAGAACTCCAGCAGCAGAAGTTCAAGTGCCGAATAAAGAGGCTAAGTCGGTTCCCCACTCTGGCACTTGGAGTGCAGAAGGTGTGGGCCCAAAAGAGACCTTAAAATACCGTGTCTCTATGGGCTTCTGCTTCAAAACTCCCCAAGGTCACAGATTCCCTGAGCTTAGGAGGGTTGCTGCCTCTACCCAAGTGGAAAAAAACTTTTTCTTCTTGAACGCAGGAAGAAGTCACTTGGGAACGTATTCCAGAAGGGTACCCCAAACTCTTTTACACAAGACCAAAAGAAATCTGATGAGGTTCAACAAGGACAAGTGCGGAGTCCTGCACTTGGGACAGAAGAATCCCAAGCATTGTTACAGGCCTGGGACCAACCAGCTAAGTAGTAGTTCTGCAGAAAAGGACCTGGGGGTTACAGTGGATGAGAAGCTGGAGATGAGTCAACAGTGTGCCCTTGTAGCCAAGAAGGCTAATGGCATATTAGGTTGCATTAGGAGGAGCATTGCCAGCAGATCCAGAGATGTCATTATTCCCTTTTATTTAGCACTTGGAAAGAAAAAAAGAAAAATGAAAACAAACTGTAATTTCTGATAGCTGTCCTCTTAGTCTTAGGCAGGTATACACAGACCTCCTATTACTTTCCAGGATACAAAATCAGATCATAGCCTTAAAATAGGTGATTATATTAAGAAAACAAAAAGGTATTCATTTGTAAAGCTGACTTGGCTGCTAGGAGTTATAGCGCAACTGAGAAAAGAACAGATTAAAACACAGACAATTGCATCCCTGGGATTCAGTTTAAAGTTATAGTGGGGAGAGGAGGGGATATGGATTTAGCACAGAGGAGTTTAACCAAACAACAAAACAAAAAAATAACCTGATCGCATCTAAATAAACATTCTCTATCTACTCAAGTATCCACACTTCCAAGGTCCAGTCCAATTCTAGGCCCAGGTATTCTTTTTTTTAGGCATGATGTCCCTGCCCAGTTCAATTCATCCCCCCCCCTCATCCCCTTCCACAGCTCCAGGATTAAACTCACAAAGAAAAACAGCAGACAGATTCCCTTTTAATGCAGATCTGAACTCTTTCTTCTCACTGGTGCTCCTGGCTCCCTGCCAACACTTTCTAGCTAGCTAGGTTTAACCCTTTAGTCACTGAATACTGGGATGTTCAGAAAAGAACAGTGGGCCTCCCATCCATCACAGAAGCGAGACAACCTCTTTACTCCTGCTCAAGCATTTCCTGTTTATACATCCCAGAATTACAATAGCTTTTTAAGCCCCAACGCCACAATGGGAGCTCATGTTCTGCTGATTACCCACCATGACCTCTACATCTCTTTTCCCCGCCCTGCAAGTCTGGCCCACAGAACCATGGGAAGTGGCATAGGCTAGCCTGGGCCAGGGCAAAGGAACACGTGGGCCTTTCTCTTCTCCATCTCTCCCTCTGCATTGCACAGCAGGGCGCAGGAGTGCCAGGGGGCTCTGTGGACGCTGTTTGGCTTAATGCCAGCGAAAGCAGGGTCTACAGGAGTACTTACGGGCTCCTAGTGTTAAGAGCTGTGATGTGGTTGCCTCAGCAGCATGGCTCAGTGCTTCTGTTCTTGGAGCTCTGGTGTTATCAGTGGTCAGTGCAGGTAACGCAGCCTGCTCCTGCTGCAGATCTCGCTGTTATGCACAAAGACCGACCACAGGCACCGTCTGGTGACAGAGGCACTTGGCCAGGTTTATAGCTGTGTAGTCACAGATCTAGTGCCCTGGATTTGCGGTTACGCGTGCACCAACTCAAGTGCCCCAGGACGAGGAGCAATTCAGTCAGTAAGTCTCTGTTGTCCCTTCGGCCATGCAAAGGGGGTAAGGCCAGGCACCCCAATATTTATAGCCTAAAATAAACTTGTCTGGTTTCGGACATTTGTTTGCTCCCTCCCCTTGTACCTAGTACCTTGAACCGAAAAATATTAGCGGAGACACTGTTGAGCATCCACTGAGGATGCGCTCAGTGAGGCTAATCTTCGTGTTTTACCTCATCCCCGTTGCAGGGTTCCAGACCAAGGAGGATATCTACTGCCTCGCTTTAGCGAAGGCCCTGTACACTGTGCCCACGCCAGTGACTGCTGGGTTTTATGCACCATGGGGACATTGCAAAAACCTGCTCTTACACAAAATCAAGGGTGAGTACTGCCCCGGGGAACGTAAGACGGGGAAGGAACCTTGTGGGGATGGGGATTAGTGGATGACAACTATCTCCAAAGAGCCAGAGCCACCCGTACTCATTTGCCGATTATGCAATCGCATAGGGGACCTGAAAATTTGGAGCAGCACTGGGTTTTCATGTCCACTCCACCCACCTGCCTCTTCCTATCCATGGTCTGTGGCTCTGCTTCCTCCAGCAGCAGAAGTTCTAGAAGATCTAGTTAATTTACAAGTGACAAAGTCTGCTCGAGCTACTGGCAGAACATCAACGACATGGTAATGAAGCCATTTAACAGGCATTTGCCAACCTCTGCTAAATGTTTGCTGAATTTACTGTGAGAGTCGACAGGACCTTAGTTTAAAATGTGTTTGTTTATTAGTGTGTGGATGAGGATTATAAAATCACATCGCTAAAAATTCAACATCCATCTGGGCTGCTGTTGGGCAGATGGGCACCAGTTTAATAGTACGGCGTAGGATCCCATCAATCCTAAGGATGGCTTTGCCAAGAGCTACCCATTCTTGATTGCTTCCCAGAAGGGAGGGATTGTGAAGCTGGAAGACCCTTCAGGAGGAGAGATTTAAGGCACTGCCAGGTACCTAACATATCTTCCTCTTTTATCTCAGAGAACATGGAAAACGAATCGAAGAAGAAAGACCAGGAGGAATTTCAGCGGACGCAGAAGATGCAGCGTGACAACACTGGCCGGGATCTACTCAAGCTCCTGTTACTCATGATCTTCTACCGGCCGGTCCTGACGGAGCAGCAGAAGTGGAGAAGGAACGTGAAACACGTCTTCATCCATTTCAGCGCCTGGGAGTACGCGGGCTGCGACCAGCTCTGGGCAGGCCTCATTACCACACTGTGCGACGGCATCGAAAGCCACTTTGGTCTCCTACCCATGAGCATTTACAGGACCATAGACAGGAAATGTAGCATCATCGAAAGACCAGGGGATCAGGAATGGGTTAGCAAGAAGTTCCTCTTCCTCCCGCTGTGGGTGGCTGTGATCCTTTTGATCATGGTAGCTATTGGGGTGGGTGGTCTCCTCCTAGTGTTTGGGATCCCCATCGGGGATGCCTCAGGAGACGCCATAGCTGTCGTGGAAGGCATTGGGGTGACGGCTGTCAGCGTCTCTGCAGCAGCTGCCATACGGCTCACTATCACAGTGGTACGAAACATTATCGTCACCCAGAAGAGCCAGCTGGAGAGACAGATGAACCAGACGGCTCTCAGCGCACAGCTGGGCTTCATGAGCTGTGTGAAAAGCGAAGTCAGGACAATCACTGGGTTCCTGCAGTACATGGAGATCTTCCAGCGGCGGAAGCTACGGGTGGTGCTGGAGATCACCCACTTGGATACATGCAGCCCTGACAGGGTGGTGGGCGTCCTTGATGCCATGAACATTCTCCTCTCAGACAATGACGCCCCTTTCATCTCCATCCTGGCTGTTGACTCCAGCATCATTGTCGACTGAGTGGAAAGCTCCAAGTATATGAGAGGTATGGCCAACAACGGCTACGAGTTCTTAAACCGCATCGTCACCCTGCCCTTCTCTGTCCCTCGGATGGACTGCGACACCAAGCGGAGGCTGATCAGGAATATCATCGGGCGCAAGGAGCAGCTAGAGGCAGAGGTCGGCTTCCGGCAGGATGGCAAGATGGAAGCCAGCTCTGACTTCCTCAACATCTCTCGCTACCATTCGGCCAACCACGATGCCCAGAATCCAGTTGCAGAGGACAGCCAGATACCTCTCATGGTTGGAACCCCAGCGCTGGGAACCGGCAGCTGCGGGAAAGGTATCCGAGCCAAAGACCTCATTCAAGATGCTTTCGACTACCTCCTGGATGACGCCTTGAAGGAATTCATGACAGACAACGTGGTGCAGATGCGGCGCATCGTGAACACCGTCACCATCACCATCAGGCTGCTGGCGAGTAACATCCCCAAGGATGAAGTGTGTCCGAAGAAGGTGGTGGAATGGGTGCTCCTTGCCAACCAGTGGCCGTGCCGTCTGAGCTGGCTCTTGCAGTGCATCGAGGATGAGGAGCAGAGGAGTCGAATGGGCAGCTGCCATGGAAGCCCGCTCCGCCCCGACATGTCTCTGTGGGAGGTCTACGAGAAGTACATGGAAGAGCTGGACATGCTGAAAGGCCAGATGGAAAAGCTGCTGGAACTGGACCAGGATCCCGAGCTGTTCCACACTTTCCTGTGCGGCAGGTTTCGGGTGGAGGAGGCCCTCTTCTACCTCCCCTTCACGGTCAGTTTGGACCCATCCCTGAAAAGACAGATGGAGCTGCAACGTGGCAGCCACAGACTGAAACGGACAAAGAAATTCGACAAGCTCAGCGCCTGCACTCTGCTGGGTATGACGGTGGAGGATGTCTGCCGAGAAGTGGGTCACCCTTGGGTTTCCTTCCTTCGAGCAGGGCCAGCTGTCGATAGAATGTCCATGCCTCTTCATCGCAAGAAGAATGTCATTCATGTGACAGCAGCTGCCCACAGATGACGGCTACAGGCAGAGCCATCTTTGCAAATCGTGGGGCCCTGAATAATTGAGGGCCCTTCTGCAGGATTGCCTGGGCCTTTTCCCCTCATGCAGCTTCTGCTGGAGGTCTGGTCGTTCCTACTACCTCCCTACCCCAAGCAGGGCTCAGGAACTAGAGCAGAGTTGCAGATCCTCTCTGCTTGCTAGCTTGCTGCTGCTGCTGATTTGAACCCCGTAGCAGATTTGAACCTAGGCCCTCTAGGAGTGTGTCTAAACTACATGGCTCCGTCGACGGAGCCATGTAGATGAGGCTGATCGGCAGAGGGAAATGAAGCCGCGATTTCAATAATCGTGGCTTCATTTAAATTTAAATGGCTGCCGCGCTCTGCCGACCAGCTGATGATCAGCTGTTTGTCGGCAGATCGGGGCAGTCTGGACGCTTCCCCGTCGACGTGAAAGCCCTTTGTCGACCTCCCCGGTAAACCTCATCCCACGAGGCATCAGGGGAGGTCGACAAAGGGCTTTCATGTCGACGGGAGCGTCCACACTGCCCCGATCTGCCGACAAACAGCTGATCATCAGCTGGTCGGCAGAGCGCGGCAGCCATTTAAATTTAAATGAAGCCGCGATTATTTAAATCGCGGCTTCATTTCCCTCTGCCGATCAGCCTCATCTACATGGCTCCATCGATGGAGCCATGTAGTTTAGACACACCCCTAGAGGCCTCGACAGCTGGAGCCATGAAGGCAGCTGGCTCCCAGCTTAGGATGTAGAGCTCCCTTGTTCTTATCTCTGGCTGTAAGAGGTCCAATTGCCACACGAAGGGACAGTGAACCACACACACTAGGTGTGTGGATTACACTGCCAGCTGAGAGGAGCACGTGGGGGAGGGCGAAGGGAAAAGCCCTGCAGCAGACAGGACACAGCGTCCCCAGAGACGAACCGGCAGAGGCATATCCTCAGACATACAAGAACACATGGCTGCTGCATTGGGGAACTCAAAAATTTGGTGCCCAAATTTTCCGGTGCCCTATGCAGCTACATATTTCCCATGGGCCTAGGGACAGCCCTGACTACGGGCCCCAGAGCTGGGAGAAAACTGTCCCACATAACTGGTGCATAACTGGAGGGAGAGGAGCGAGAACTAGTGGGGGTAGGATGTTGAGGGGAACAGGCGCTGTGGGATGGGGGCTTTCGGGGAAGGCACAGTGTGGGTTTGAGGCCTCAGGAGTAGGGGGGGCACATGAGGGGGAATGGGCAGAGTGAGGATGAGGGGGAAAGGGTGATGTAGGGGGCAAGGCCACAGTCCGGGCTCTGCTAGTTCCCCCACTTTCTGCTGCTCCTGACTCTTGGTTTGCACAAAACATTTCTTCTTGGAACAACTCGGTTCCTTGCAGCTCTTTCCTCCAACCCCGAAGCCATTGGCTGGCTCTCCCCGGGTTCATCCTTTACTCTCTGAAGTGACTTGGGTCGGTTTTAAGACTGGGAGACCCGTAGCTGTCTGTTATGCACTCCAGAGAGAAGAGAGGCAAAAACATAAATACTCTTGCTGGAGGCCTGCAGCGTAATACCCCTTATCCAGAATAACACACAAGAACCCTGAGGCTATGTCTACACTGCTAGCTTTTGCCTGCAGAGAGCATGCTAATGAGTGCCAAGAAGTTGCTAAGGAGTGCTTCATTAGCATACTCTCTGCCTGCAAAGGCCCGCAGTGTAGATATAGCCTTAGGTCGAGAGGCCCAACTCCACCCCCGTCAGGCTGACTGCATGCTTCCCTCCAGCCTACAAGCAGGGTCAGGAAACCTTCCCTCTTCATTTCAACACACCCCTCCAGTGTGTTGAAAGAGGCTCTGGGAGACAGACCCATAGTCTCCTATAGACAACCACCTAACCTCAAGATGATTCTTACCAACCACCACAGGACATACCACACTAATACCAACCCTGGTACCTTCCCTTGCAACAAACCCCGTTGCCAGCTTTGTCCACATATTCATTCTGCTGATACCATTATTGGACCTAACCAAGCGAGTTATAAGATCAAGAACACATATTCCTGCGCATCCAGAAATATAATCTATGCTATCATGTGCCGAAAGTGTCCGTCTGCTATGTACATTGGACAAACATCTCAGACACTTCGCCAAAGGATTAATGCCCACAAAACAGATATCAGACAAGATCACAAAGAGAAAACAGTTTCTTGCCACTTTAACCAGAAAGGACACTCTCTAAATGACTTAGCCACCTGCATTCTGCTACAAAGACCTTTTACATCTGCACTTGAAAGGGAATCCTCTGAACTGTCATTCATGTTATAATTCGACACTTGCCAACAAGGACTTAACAAGTCTTTGAACTTTCTCACCCATTACCAAGACAGTTTCCCCAATTATCACCTGTAATACCATTAACTCACAAACATCCCACTCTCCCTACCTTTAATATCAGCAATTCACAGACACTTACCTTCCTTCCTCCCCCTTCCCACCCCCCCGCATCCCCCTTCTGTTCTGCAATGTGATTTGTCCTTTTCATATTTGTTCATTTTTTTTAATTGTATCCTTTGGTATATATGGTTGTGACTACTTTTTTCCACTATTTGATCTGAGGAAGTGGGTCTGGCCCACGAAAGCTCATCATCTAATAAACCATCTTGTTAGTCTTTAAAGTGCTACATTGTCCTGCATTTTGCTTCAACCCCTCCAGTGGTCCCTGCATTGCTAGCTTTTGCCTGCAGAGAGCATGCTATTTCCCCTGCCGTGCCAATTTGCTCAGCGGTGCCCCTAGCAGAATCCAAGCACACGGCAGTGGGGTGTGCAGGGTACCATACCTGGCTCCACAGCCGGCCGGCCCGCCTTGTTTGCTAGAATCTGAGCAAGCCCAGACAGGTTCCTCTCGGGAGCTATAGCGGACCCTTCCTAAAAACGTGTTTGGCGACCTGTTCAGTAGATGCACGGCACTAACGGGTGCTCCCACTTCTCTTCCAGATGGACACAATCGGCTTGAAGGAGGAAAACGTCCCGCTGTACAAACAGAGGCTCAGGGACCATAATCTCAATGGGCGCGCGCTGGTCTACAGTGACAACATTGAAATCAATGAGGCCCTGCACATGAGTCTTGGCGAATGGACCCTCTTTAGCATCCATTTCCTTGGAGTGTTTCCCCCGGCGAATTTGGCCTCTTCTGTGGTGTCCCCCGTCCCGTTCCACGTCAGGCCAGAGGCTCTGAAGAACATGGTTGCATTAAGAGAGACTGTGGCGAGAGGGAGCAAGCTCTCTCTGAACAGCTCCAGGGAAGATCTTTGGGAAAAGAGATAACTCTGAATCCTGAACACAGAGGTGAAAGTGCCCTGGTGCGCAGCTCCAGCAAGAACTGCAAAGACCTGGGCTGCAATAGGACAGGACCTGTGAGAAACTGTAAAGTTACTTTCACGGCCGCCTGTACAAAACCAGAAGCAAGATCGGGGCTTTCGCCCACAGTGTACCTCCCTGCGTCTCCAGTGACATCGCACGGATGAATCATAGAATCCTAGAGTTGGAAAAGACCTCAGGAGTCATCAAGTCCAGCCCCCTGCCCAAGGCAGGACCAATCCCAACTCAATCATCCCAGCCAGGGCTTTGTCAAACCGAGACTTAAAAACCTCTAGGGCTGGAGACTCCACCACCTCCCTAGGGAACCCAGCCCAGTGCTTCCCCACCCTCCTAGGGAAATAGTTTTTCCTAATCTCCAACCTAGACCTCCCCCGCTGTAACCTGAGACCACTGTTCCGTGTTCTGCCATCCCTCACTACTGAGAACAGCCTCTCTCCATCCTCTTTGGAACCTCCCTTCAGGAAGTTGAAGGCTGCTATCAAATCCCCCCTCACTCTTTGCTTCTGCAGGCTAAACAAACCCAAATCCCCCAGTTTCTCCTCATAGGTCATGTGCTCCAGACCCCGAATCATTTTGGTCAAGCTCCCCTGGACCCCCTCCAATGCGTCCCCATCCTTCCTGTAGTGGGGGGCCCAGAACTGGACACAATACTCCAGACGTGGCCTCACCACATCCCAATAAAGGGGAATAATCACTTCCCTAGATCTGCTGGCAATGTTCCTCCTAATGCACCCTAATATGCCATTAGCCTTCTTGGCTACAAGGGCACACTGTTGACTCATATCCAGCTTCTCATCCACTGTAACCCCCAGGTCCTTTTCTGCAGAACTGCTACTTAGCCAGTCGGTCCCAGCCTATAACAATTCTTGGGATTCTTCCATTCAAGTGCAGGACTCTGCACTTGTCCTTGTTGAACCTCATCAGATTTCTTTTGGCCCAATCCTCCAATATGTCTTGGACACTCTGCACCATATACCCTACCGTCCAATGTATCTACCTTTCCCCCTTGCTTAGTGACATAGGCAAACTTGCTGAGGGTGCAATCCATCCCCTCATCCAGTCATTAATAAAGATGTTGAACAAAACCGACCGTAGAACCGGTCTTTGAGGTACTCTGCTTGAAACTGACCGCCAGTCCGACATCGAGCTGTTGATCACTACCCATTGAGCCCAACAGTCTAGCCCAATTTCTATCCATCTTACAGTCCATTAATCCAATCCATACTTCCTTAACTTGCTGGCAAGAATAAGTCCAGGTATATCACATCCACTGAATTCCCCATGTCCACAGAGCCACTTACCTCGTCATAGAAAGCAATCAGGTTGGTCAAGCATGACTTGCCCTTGGTGAATCCATGCTGACTGCTCCTGATCCCTTTCCTTATTCTAAGTGCTTCAAAATGGATTCCTTGAGGATCCCCTCCATGATTTTTCCGGGGAGTGAGGTGAGGCTGACCGGTCTGTAGTTCTGTGGATTGTCCTAAGGAACATCTTGGTACCATTTACCTCCCACAAATAAAGTACATACCGACCTATGTTCAGGACCAGGTCAAAGTTGACAGCATAACAGATAGTAAGTTGACAGTATGAAGACTAGGAAGTAAGCCCCCTTCTGCAAGGTAAGGGACGGTAACCAGGTAACAGGGGGTAGCAACCTGATACATCAGGAATGTATAAAAGTTCACCTCAAATGGTGTTCACCAGCTGACTGTGTGGGGGCACTGGATGGTGCTCAGTGGGTGTTAGGACATTGCCACGGCTTCCATAAAGTGTAGCGGCGCAGCGCTGAGTCTGTTCGCTGGCAACTATTATTGCATGTTGTTACGCAAAAAATCTGCTTGGGCGATTTCGAATCTTATCTGGTTTGTGGTCTCTGGGGACTCTGGGCACGGAGACCACATCCAGCGATAGTGACTTGGCTCTGCAACTTTAGCGAAGAGCCAGGTGGCTTGTACCTCATGCAGTAGAGAAGGCTCCAGACTTACACACCAGGTAACAGAACTTTTGCGTTCTCCTCCAGCAGCAGGCGCTCCGACACAGCTGGACTGAGTACAACACCTGCAAATAACCCAGTTAGTTAATGCAAGCATAAAGAGAGGCAGCCTGGCCAGATGTAACCATTCATTAACTTCCAGGCCAGAGAGGGCCATTGTGATCTTCAGTCTAGC